>NW_023367373.1:0-118576 GCF_902167145.1 Zea mays
AAATGGTCATTCATGGCTATTTTCGGCAAAATGGGGGTTGTGTGGCCATTGATCGTCGACCAGAGGCTCATACACCTCACCCCACATATGTTTCCTTGTCGTAGATCACATTCTTGGATTTCTGGTGGAGACCATTTCTTGGTCAAAAATCCGTAGGTGTTAGCCTTCGATGTTATTGAAAATGGTCGTTCATGGCTATTTTCGACAAAAATGGGGGTTGTGTGGCCATTGATCATCGACCAGAGGCTCATACACCTCACCCCACATATGTTTCCTTGCCATAGATCACATTCTTGGATTTCTGGTGGAGACCATTTCTTGGTCAAAAATCCGTAGGTCTTAGCCTCTAATATTATTGAAAATGGTCGCTCATGGCTATTTTCGGCAAAATGGGGGTTGTGTGGCCATTGATCGTCGACCAGAGGCTCATACACCTCACCCCACATATGTTTCCTTGTCGTAGATCACATTCTTGGATTTCTGGTGGAGACCATTTCTTGGTCAAAAATCCGTAGGTGTTAGCCTTCGGTATTATTGTAAATGGTCATTCATGGCTTTTTTCGACAAAAATGGGGTTGTGTGGCCATTGATCATCGACCAGAGGCTCATACACCTCACCCCACATATGTTTCCTTGCCATAGATCACATTCTTGGATTTCTGGTGGAGACCATTTCTTGGTCAAAAATCCGTAGGTCTTAGCCTCTAGTATTATTGAAAATGGTTGCTCATGGCTATTTTCATAAAAAATGGGGGTTGTGTGGCCATTGATCGTCGACCAGAGGCTCATACACCTCACCCCACATATGTTTCCTTGCCATAGATCACATTCTTGGATTTCTGGTGGAGACCATTTCTTGGTCAAAAATCCGTAGGTGTTAGCCTTCGATATTATTGAAAATGGTCGTTCATGGCTATTTTCGACAAAAATGGGGGTTGTGTGGCCATTGATCATCGACCAGAGGCTCATACACCTCACCCCACATATGTTTCCTTGCCATAGATCACATTCTTGGATTTCTGGTGGAGACCATTTCTTGGTTAAAAACTCGTAGGTGTTAGCCTTCGGTATTATTGAAAATGGTCATTCATGGCTATTTTCGGCCAAATGGGGGTTGTGTGGCCATTGATCATCGACCAGAGGCTCATACACCTCACCCCACATATGTTTCCTTGCCATAGATCACATTCTTGGATTTCTGGTGGAGACCATTTCTTGGTCAAAAATCCGAACGTGTTAGCCTTCGGTATTTTTTAAATGGTCATTCAGTGGCTATTTTCGACAAAAATGGGGGTTGTGTGGCCATTGATCATCGACCAGAGGATCGTACACCTCACTCCACATATGTTTCCTTGCCATAGATCACATTCTTGGATTTCTGGTGGAGACCATTTCTTGGTCAAAAATCCGTAGGTCTTAGCCTCTAGTATTATTGAAAATGGTCGTTCATGGCTATTTTCGACAAAAATGGGGGTTGTGTGGCCATTGATCATCGACCAGACGCTCATACACCTCACCCCACATATGTTTCCTTGCCATAGATCACATTCTTGGATTTCTGGTGGAGACCATTTCTTGGTCCAAAATTCCGTAGGTGTTAGCCTCTAGTATTATTGAAAATGGTCGCTCATGGCTATTTTCATAAAAAATGGGGGTTGTGTGGCCATTGATCGTCGACCAGAGGCTCATACACCTCACCCCACATATGTTTCCTTGCCATAGATCACATTCTTGGATTTCTGGTGGAGACCATTTCTTGGTCAAAAATCCGTAGGTGTTAGCCTTCGATATTATTGAAAATGGTCGTTCATGGCTATTTTCGACAAAAATGGGGGTTGTGTGGCCATTGATCATCGACCAGAGGCTCATACACCTCACCCCACATATGTTTCCTTGCCATAGATCACATTCTTGGATTTCTGGTGGAGGCCATTTCTTGGTCAAAAATCTGTAGGTGTTAGCCTTCGGTATTATTGAAAATGGTCGTTCATGGCTATTTTCGACAAAAATGGGGGTTGTGTGGCCATTGATCATCGACCAGAGGCTCATACACCTCACCCCACATATGTTTCCTTGCCATAGATCACATTCTTGGATTTCTGGTGGAGACCATTTCTTGGTCAAAAATCCGTAGGTGTTAGCCTCTAGTATTATTGAAAATGGTCGCTCATGGCTATTTTCAAGGTCGCTCATGGCTATTTTCATAAAAAATGGGGGTTGTGTGGCCATTGATCGTCGACCAGAGGCTCATACACCTCACCCCACATATGTTTCCTTGCCATAGATCACATTCTTGGATTTCTGGTGGAGACCATTTCTTGGTCTAAAATCCGTAGGTGTTAGCCTCTAGTATTATTGAAAATGGTCGCTCATGGCTATTTTCAAGGTCGCTCATGGCTATTTTCATAAAAAATGGGGGTTGTGTGGCCATTTATCATCGACTAGAGGCTCATAAACCTCACCCCACATATGTTTCCTTGCCATAGATCACATTCTTGGATTTCTGGTGGAGACCATTTCTTGGTCAAAAACTCGTACGTGTTAGCCTTCAGTATTATTGAAAATGGTCGTTCATGGCTATTTTCGACAAAATGGGGGTTGTGTGGCCATTGATCATCGACCAGAGGCTCGTACACCTCACCCCACATATGTTTCCTTGCCATAGATCACATTCTTCGATTTCTGGTGGAGACCATTTCTTGGTCAAAAATTCGTAGGTGTTAGCCTCTAGTATTATTGAAAATGGTCGCTCATGGCTATTTTCAAGGTCGCTCATGGCTATTTTCATAAAAAATGGGGGTTGTGTGGCCATTTATCATCGACTAGAGGCTCATAAACCTCACCCCACATATGTTTCCTTGCCATAGATCACATTCTTGGATTTCTGGTGGAGACCATTTCTTGGTCAAAAATCCGTAGGTGTTAGCCTTTTGTATTATTGAAAATGGTCGTTCATGGCTATTTTCGACAAAAATGGGGGTTGTGTGGCCATTGATCATCGACCAGACGCTCATACACCTCACTACACATATGTTTCCTTGTCGTAGATCACATTCTTGGATTTCTGGTGGAGACCATTTCTTGGTCAAAAATCCGTAGGTCTTAGCCTCTAGTATTATTGAAAATGGTCGCTCATGGCTATTTTCATAAAAAATGGGGGTTGTGTGGCCATTGATCGTCGACCAGAGGCTCATACACCTCACCCCACATATGTTTCCTTGCCATAGATCACATTCTTGGATTTCTGGTGGAGACCATTTCTTGGTCAAAAATCCGTAGGTGTTAGCCTTCGGTATTATTGAAAATGGTCGTTCATGGCTATTTTCGACAAAAATGGGGGTTGTGTGGCCATTGATCATCGACCAGAGGCTCATACACCTCACCCCACATATGTTTCCTTGCCATAGATCACATTCTTGGATTTCTGGTGGAGACCATTTCTTGGTTAAAAACTCGTAGGTGTTAGCCTTCGGTATTATTGAAAATGGTCATTCATGGCTATTTTCGGCAAAATGGGGGTTGTGTGGCCATTGATCATCGACCAGAGGCTCATACACCTCACCCCACATATATTTCCTTGCCATAGATCACATTCTTGGATTTCTGGTGGAGACCATTTCTTGGTCAAAAATCCGAACGTGTTAGCCTTCGGTATTTTTTTAAAATGGTCATTCATGGCTATTTTCGACAAAAATGGGGGTTGTGTGGCCATTGATCATCGACTAGAGGATCGTACACCTCACTCCACATATGTTTCCTTGCCATAGATCACATTCTTGGATTTCTGGTGGAGACCATTTCTTGGTCAAAAATCCGTAGGTCTTAGCCTCTAGTATTATTGAAAATGGTCGTTCATGGCTATTTTCGACAAAAATGGGGGTTGTGTGGCCATTGATCATCGACCAGACGCTCATACACCTCACCCCACATATGTTTCCTTGCCATAGATCACATTCTTGGATTTCTGGTG
Organism: Zea mays; assembly: GCF_902167145.1. Classification (NCBI taxonomy): domain Eukaryota; kingdom Viridiplantae; phylum Streptophyta; class Magnoliopsida; order Poales; family Poaceae; genus Zea; species Zea mays. Next base: position 3,971 of record NW_023367373.1, read on the forward strand.
GAGACCATTTCTTGGTCTAAAATCCGTAGGTGTTAGCCTCTAGTATTATTGAAAATGGTCGCTCATGGCTATTTTCATAAAAAATGGGGGTTGTGTGGCCATTGATCGTCGACCAGAGGCTCATACACCTCACCCCACATATGTTTCCTTGCCATAGATCACATTCTTGGATTTCTGGTGGAGACCATTTCTTGGTCAAAAATCCGTAGTTGTTAGCCTTCGATATTATTGAAAATGGTCGTTCATGGCTATTTTCGACAAAAATGGGGGTTGTGTGGCCATTGTTCATCGACCAGAGGCTCATACACCTCACCCCACATATGTTTCCTTACCATGGATCACATTCTTGGATTTCTGGTGGAGACCATTTCTTGGTCAAAAATCCGTAGGTGTTAGCCTTCGGTATTATTGAAAATGGTCGTTCATGGCTATTTTCGACAAAAATGGGGGTTGTGTGGCCATTGATCATCGACCAGAGGCTCATACACCTCGCCCCACATATGTTTCCTTGCCATAGATCACATTCTTGGATTTCTGGTGGAGACCATTTCTTGGTCAAAAATCCGTAGGTGTTAGCCTCTAGTATTATTGAAAATGGTCGCTCATGGCTATTTCCAAGGTCGCTCATGGCTATTTTCATAAAAAATGGGGGTTGTGTGGCCATTGATCGTCGACCAGAGGCTCATACACCTCACCCCACATATGTTTCCTTGCCGTAGATCACATTCTTGGATTTCTGGTGGAGACCATTTCTTGGTCTAAAATCCGTAGGTGTTAGCCTCTAGTATTATTGAAAATGGTCGCTCATGGCTATTTTCAAGGTCGCTCATGGCTATTTTCAAGGTCGCTCATGGCTATTTTCAAGGTCGCTCATGGCTATTTTCATAAAAAATGGGGGTTGTGCGGCCATTAATCATTGACTAGAGGCTCATAAACCTCACCCCACATATGTTTCCTTGCCATAGATCACATTCTTGGATTTCTGGTGGAGACCATTTCTTGGTCAAAAACTCGTACGTGTTAGCCTTCGGTATTATTGAAAATGGTCGTTCTTGGCTATTTTCGACAAAAATGGGGGTTGTGTGGCCATTGATCATCGACCAGAGGCTCGTACACCTCACCCCACATATGTTTCCTTGCCATAGATCACATTCTTGGATTTCTGGTGGAGACCATTTCTTGGTCAAAAATCCGTAGGTGTTAGCCTCTAGTATTATTGAAAATGGGTGCTCATGGCTATTTTCAAGGTCGCTCATGGCTATTTTCATAAAAAATGGGGGTTGTGTGGCCATTTATCATCGACTAGAGGCTCATAAACCTCACCCCACTTATATTTCCTTGCCATAGATCACATTCTTGGATTTCTGGTGGAGACCATTTTTTGGTCAAAAATCCGTAGGTGTTAGCCTTCGGTATTATTGAAAATGGTCGTTCATGGCTATTTTCGACAAAAATGGGGGTTGTGTGGCCATTGATCATCGACCAGACGCTCATACACCTCACTACACATATGTTTCCTTGTCGTAGATCACATTCTTGGATTTCTGGTGGAGACCATTTCTTGGGCAAAAATCCGAATGTGTTAGCCTCTAGTATTATCGAAAATGGTCGCTCATGGCTATTTTCATAAAAAATGGGGGTTGTGTGGCCATTTATCATCGACTAGAGGCTCATAAACCTCACCCCACATATGTTTCCTTGCCATAGATCACATTCTTGGATTTCTGGTGGAGACCATTTCTTGGTCAAAAATCCGTAGGTGTTAGCCTTCGGTATTATTGAAAATGGTCGTTCATGGCTATTTTCGACAAAAATGGGGGTTGTGTGGCCATTGATCATCGACCAGACGCTCATACACCTCACCCCACATATGTTTCCTTGCCATAGATCACATTCTTGGATTTCTGGTCGATGATCAATGGCCACACAACCCCCATTTTTGTCGAAAATAGCCATGAACGACCATTTTCAATAATACCGAAGGCTAACACCTACGGATTTTAGACCAAGAAATGGTCTCCACCAGAAATGCAAGAATGTGATCTATGGCAAGGAAACATATGTGGGTGTCGAAAATAGCCATGAGCGACCATTTTCAACAATACCGAAGGCTAACACCTACGGATTTTTGACCAAGAAATGGTCTCCACCAGAAATCCAAGAATGTCATCTATGGCAAGGAAACATATGTGGGGTGAGGTGTATGAGCCTCTGGTCAATGATCAATTGCCACACAACCCCCATTTTGCCGAAAATAGCCATGAACGACCATTTTCAATAATACCGAAGGCTAACACCTACGGATTTTAGACCAAGAAATGGTCTCCACCAGAAATCCAAGAATGTGATCTACGACAAGGAAACATATGTGGGGTGTTTCTTGGTCAAAAATCCGTAGGTGTTAGCCTTCAGTATTTTTGAAAATGGTCGTTCATGGCTATTTTCGACTAAAATGGGGGTTGTGTGGCCATTGATCATCGACCAGACGCTCATACACCTCACCCCACATATGTTTCCTTGCCATAGATCACATTCTTGGATTTCTGGTGGAGACCATTTCTTGGTCAAAAATCCGTAGGTGTTAGCCTTCGGTATTATTGAAAATGGTCGTTCATGGCTATTTTCGACACCCACATATGTTTCCTTGCCATAGATCACATTCTTGGATTTCTGGTGGAGACCATTTCTTGGTCTAAAATCCGTAGGTGTTAGCCTTCGGTATTATTGAAAATGGTCGTTCATGGCTATTTTCGACAAAAATGGGGGTTGTGTGGCCATTGATCATCGACCAGAAATCCAAGAATGTGATATATGGTCTCCACCAGAAATCCAAGAATGTGATCTATGGCAAGGAAACATATGTGGGGTGAGGTTTATGAGCCTCTAGTCGATGATAAATGGCCACACAACCCCCATTTTTTATGAAAATAGCCATGAGCGACCATTTTCAATAATACTTGAGGCTAACACATTCGGATTTTTGCCCAAGAAATGGTCTCCACCAGAAATCCAAGAATGTGATCTACGACAAGGAAACATATGTGTAGTGAGGTGTATGAGCGTCTGGTCGATGATCAATGGTCACACAACCCCCATTTTTGTCGAAAATAGCCATGAACGACAATTTTCAATAATACCGAAGGCTAACACCTATGGATTTTTGACCAAGAAATGGTCTCCACCAGAAATCCAAGAATGTGATCTATGGCAAGGAAACATATGTGGGGTGAGGTTTATGAGCCTCTGGTCGATGATAAATGGCCACACAACCCCCATTTTTTATGGAAATAGCCATGAGCGACCTTGAAAATAGCCATAAACGACCATTTTCAATAATACCGAAGGCTAACACGTACGGATTTTAGACCAAGAAATGGTCTCCACCAGATGGGGTGAGGTGTACGAGCCTCTGGTCGATGATCAATGGCCACGCAACCCCTATTTTTGTCGAAAATAGCCATGAATGACCATTTTCAATAATACTGAAGGCTAACACCTACGGATTTTTGACCAAGAAATGGTTTCCACCAGAAATCCAAGAATGTAATCTATGGCAAGGAAACATATGTGGGGTGAGGTTTATGAGCCTCTAGTCGATGATAAATGGCCACACAACCCCCATTTTTTATGAAAATAGCCATGAGCGACCTTGAAAATAGCCATGAACGACCATTTTCAATAATACCGAAGGCTAACACGTACGGATTTTAGACCAAGAAATGGTCTCCACCAGATGGGGTGAGGTGTACGAGCCTCTGGTCGATGATCAATGGCCACACAACCCCCATTTTTGTCGAAAATAGCCATGAATGACCATTTTCAATAATACCGAAGGCTAACACCTACGGATTTTTGACCAAGAAATGGTTTCCACCAGAAATCCAAGAATCTGATCTATGGCAAGGAAACATATGTGGGGTGAGGTGTACGAGCCTCTAGTCGATGATCAATGACCACACAACCCCCATTTTGCCGAAAATAGCCATGAATGACCATTTTCAATAATACCGAAGGCTAACACGTACGAGTTTTTAACCAAGAAATGGTCTCCACCAGAAATCCAAGAATGTGATCTATGGCAAGGAAACATATGTGGGGTGAGGTGTATGAGCCTCTGGTCGATGATCAATGGCCACACAACCCCCATTTTTGTCGAAAATAGCCATGAACGACCATTTTCAATAATATTAGAGGCTAAGACCTACGGATTTTTGACCAAGAAATGGTCTCCACCAGAAATTCAAGAATGTGATCTATGGCAAGGAAACATATGTGGGGTGAGGTGTATGAGCCTCTAGTCGATGATCAATGGCCACACAACCCCCATTTTTGTCGAAAATAGCCATGAACGACCATTTTCAATAATATTAGAGGCTAACACCTGCGGATTTTAGACCAAGAAATGGTCTCCACCAGAAATCCAAGAATGTGATATATGGCAAGGAAACATATGTGGGGTGAGGTGTATGAGCGTCTGGTCGATGATCAATGGCCACACAACCCCCATTTTTGTCGAAAATAGCCATGAACGACCATTTTCAATAATACTAGAGGCTAAGACCTACGGATTTTTGACCAAGAAATGGTCTCCACCAGAAATCCAAGAATGTGATCTATGGCAAGGAAACATATGTGGAGTGAGGTGTACGATCCTCTGGTCGATGATCAATGGCCACACAACCCCCATTTTTGTCGAAAATAGCCATGAACGACCATTTTCAATAATATCGAAGGCTAACACCTACGGATTTTTGACCAAGAAATGGTCTCCACCAGAAATCCAAGAATGTGATCTATGGCAAGGAAACATATGTGGGGTGAGGTGTATGAGCCTCTGGTCGATGATCAATGGACACACAACCCCCATTTTTGTCGAAAATAGCCATGAACGACCATTTTCAATAATACCGAAGGCTAACACCTACGGATTTTTGACCAAGAAATGGTCTCCACCAGAAATCCAAGAATGTGATCTATGGCAAGGAAACATATGTGGGGTGAGGTGTATGAGCGTCTGGTTGATGATCAATGGCCACACAACCCCCATTTTTGTCGAAAATAGCCATGAACGACCATTTTCAATAATATCGAAGGCTAACACCTACGGATTTTTGACCAAGAAATGGTCTCCACCAGAAATCCAAGAATGTAATCTATGGCAAGGAAACATATGTGGGGTGAGGTGTATGAGCCTCTGGTCGATGATCAATTGCCACACAACCCCCATTTTGCCGAAAATAGCCATGAACGACCATTTTCAATAATACCGAAGGCTAACACGTACGAGTTTTTGACCAAGAAATGGTCTCCACCAAAAATCCAAGAATGTGATCTATGGCAAGGAAACATATGTGGGGTGAGGTGTATGAGCCTCTGGTCGATGATAAATGGCCACACAACCCCCATTTTTTATGAAAATAGCCATGAGCGACCTTGAAAATAGCCATGAGCGACCATTTTCAATAATACTAGAGGCTAACACCTACGGATTTTAGACCAAGAAATGGTCTCCACCAGAAATCCAAGAATGTGATCTATGGCAAGGAAACATATGTGGGGTGAGGTGTATGAGCGTCTGGTCGATGATCAATGGCCACACAACCCCCATTTTTGTCAAAAATAGCCATGAACGACCATTTTCAATAATACCGAAGGCTAACACCTAAGGATTTTTGACCAAGAAATGGTCTCCACCAGAAATCCAAGAATGTGATCTACGGCAAGGAAACATATGTGGGGTGAGGTGTATGAGCCTCTGGTCGACGATCAATGGCCACACAACCCCCATTTTTTATGAAAATAGCCATGAGCGACCATTTTCAATAATACTAGAGGCTAACACCTACGGATTTTAGACCAAGAAATGGTCTCCACCAGAAATCCAAGAATGTGATCTATGGCAAGGAAACATATGTGGGTGAGGTGTATGAGCGTCTGGTCGATGATCAATGGCCACACAACCCCCATTTTTGTCGAAAATAGCCATGAACGACCATTTTCAATAATACTAGAGGCTAAGACCTACGGATTTTTGACCAAGAAATGGTCTCCACCAGAAATCCAAGAATGTGATCTATGGCAAGGAAACATATGTGGAGTGAGGTGTACGATCCTCTGGTCGATGATCAATGGCCACACAACCCCCATTTTTATCGAAAATAGCCATGAATGACCATTTTCAAAAATACCGAAGGCTAACACCTACGGATTTTTGACCAAGAAATGGTCTCCACCAGAAATCCAAGAATGTGATCTATGGCAAGGAAACCTATGTGGGGTGAGGTGTATGAGCCTCTGGTCGATGATCAATGGCCACACAACCCCCATTTTTGTTGAAAATAGCCATGAATGACCATTTACAATAATACCGAAGGCTAACACCTACGGATTTTTGACCAAAAAATGGTCTCCACCAGAAATCCAAGAATGTGATCTACGACAAGGAAACATATGTGAGGTGAGGTGTATGAGCCTCTGGTCGATGATCAATGGCCACACAACCCCCATTTTTGCCGAAAATAGCCATGAGCGACCATTTTCAATAATACACCTCACCCCACATATGTTTCCTTGCCATAGATCACATTCTTGGATTTCTGGTGGAGACCATTTCTTGGTCAAAAATCCGTAGGTGTTAGCCTTCGGTATTATTGAAAACGGTTGTTCATGGCTATTTTCGGCAAAAATGGGGGTTGTGTGGCCATTGATCATCGACCAGACGCTCATACACCTCACCCCACATATGTTTCCTTGCCATAGAATGACCATTTTCAAAAATACCAAAGGCTAACACCTACGGATTTTTGACCAAGAAATGGTCTCCACCATAAATCCAAGAATGTGATCTATGGCAAGGAAACATATGTGGGGTGAGGTGTATTATTTAAAAAATGGTCGCTCATGGCTATTTTCGGCAAAAATGGGGGTTGTGTGGCCATTGATCATCGACCAGAGGCTCATACACCTCACCCCACATATGTTTCCTTGTCGTAGATCACATTCTTGGATTTCTGGTGGAGACCATTTCTTGGTCAAAAATCCGTAGGTGTTAGCCTTCGGTATTATTGTAAATGGTCATTCATGGCTATTTTCGACAAAAATGGGGGTTGTGTGGCCATTGATCATCGACCAGAGGCTCATACACCTCACCCCACATATGTTTCCTTGCCATAGATCACATTCTTGGATTTCTGGTGGAGACCATTTCTTGGTCAAAAATCCGTAGGTCTTAGCCTTCGGTATTATTGAAAATGGTCATTCATGGCTATTTTCGGCAAAATGGGGGTTGTGTGGCCATTGATCGTCGACCAGAGGCTCATACACCTCACCCCACATATGTTTCCTTGTCGTAGATCACATTCTTGGATTTCTGGTGGAAACCATTTCTTGGTCAAAAATCCGTAGGTGTTAGCCTTCGGTATTATTGAAAATGGTCATTCATGGCTATTTTCGACAAAAATGGGGGTTGTGTGGCCATTGATCATCGACGAGAGGCTCGTACACCTCACCCCATCTGGTGGAGACCATTTCTTGGTCTAAAATCCGTATGTGTTAGCCTTCGGTATTATTGAAAATGGTCGTTCATGGCTATTTTCGACAAAAATGGGGGTTGTGTGGCCATTGATCATCGACCAGACGCTCATACACCTCACCCCACATATGTTTCCTTGCCATAGATCACATTCTTGGATTTCTGGTGGAGACCATTTCTTGGTCAAAAATCCGAACGTGTTAGCCTTCGGTATTTTTGAAAATGGTCATTCATGGCTATTTTCGACAAAAATGGGGGTTGTGTGGCCATTGATCATCGACCAGACACTCATACACCTCACCCCACATATGTTTCCTTGCCATAGATCACATTCTTGGATTTCTGGTGGAGACCATTTCTTGGTCAAAAATCCGTACGTGTTAGCCTTTGGTATTTTTGAAAATGGTCATTCATGGCTATTTTCGACAAAAATGGGGGTTGTGTGTCCATTGATCATCGACTAGAGGCTCATACACCTCACCCCACATATGTTTCTTTGCCATAGATCACATTCTTGGATTTCTGGTGGAGACCATTTCTTGGTCAAAAATCCGTAGGTCTTAGCTTCTAGTATTATTGAAAATGGTCGTTCATGGCTATTTTCGACAAAAATGGGGGTTGTGTGGCCATTGATCATCGACTAGAGGCTCATAAACCTCACCCCACATATGTTTCCTTGCCATAGATTACATTCTTGGATTTCTGGTGGAGACCATTTCTTGGTCAAAAATCCGTAGGTGTTAGCCTTCGGTATTATTGAAAATGGTCGTTCATGGCTATTTTCGACACCCACATATGTTTCCTTGCCATAGATCACATTCTTGGATTTCTGGTGGAGACCATTTCTTGGTCTAAAATCCGTAGGTGTTAGCCTCTTGTATTATTGAAAATGGTCGCTCATGGCTATTTTCAAGGTCGCTCATGGCTATTTTCATAAAAAATGGGGGTTGTGTGGCCATTTATCATCGACTAGAGGCTCATAAACCTCACCCCACATATGTTTCCTTGCCATAGATCACATTCTTGGATTTCTGGTGGAGACCATTTCTTGGTCAAAAACTTGTACGTGTTAGCCTTCGGTATTATTGAAAATGGTCGTTCATGGCTATTTTCGACAAAAATGGGGGTTGTGGAGACCATTTCTTGGTCAAAAATCCGTAGGTGTTAGCCTTCGATATTATTGAAAATGGTCGTTCATGGCTATTTTCGACAAAAATGGGGGTTGTGTGGCCATTGATCATCGACCAGACGCTCATACACCTCACCCCACATATGTTTCCTTGCCATAGATCACATTCTTGGATTTCTGGTGGAGACCATTTCTTGGTCAAAAATCCATAGGTGTTAGCCTTCGGTATTATTGTAAATGGTCATTCATGGCTATTTTCGACAAAAATGGGGGTTGTGTGGCCATTGATCATCGACAAGAGGCTCATACACCTCACCCCACATATGTTTCCTTGCCATAGATCACATTCTTGGATTTCTGGTGGAGACCATTTCTTGGTCAAAAATCCGTAGGTCTTAGCCTTCGGTATTATTGAAAATGGTCATTCATGGCTATTTTCGGCAAAATGGGGGTTGTGTGGCCATTGATCGTCGACCAGAGGCTCATACACCTCACCCCACATATGTTTCCTTGTCGTAGATCACATTCTTGGATTTCTGGTGGAGACCATTTCTTGGTCAAAAACTCGTACGTGTTAGCCTTCGGTATTATTGAAAATGGTCATTCATGGCTATTTTCGGCAAAATGGGGGTTGTGTGGCCATTGATCATCGACCAGAGGCTCGTACACCTCACCCCACATATGTTTCCTTGCCATAGATCACATTCTTGGATTTCTGGTGGAGACCATTTCTTGGTCAAAAATCCGTAGGTGTTAGCCTTCGGTATTATTGAAAATGGTCGTTCATGGCTATTTTCGAAAAAAAATGGGGGTTGTGTGGCCATTGATCATCGACCAGACGCTCATACACCTCACCCCACATATGTTTCCTTGCCATAGATCACATTCTTGGATTTCTGGTGGAGACCATTTCTTGGTCAAAATTCCGTACGTGTTAGCCTTTGGTATTTTTGAAAATGGTCGTTCATGGCTATTTTCGACAAAAATGGGGGTTGTGTGGCCATTGATCATCGACCAGAGGCTCATACACCTCACCCCACATATGTTTCCTTGCCATAGATCACATTCTTGGATTTCTGGTGGAGACCATTTCTTGGGCAAAAATCCGTACGTGTTAGCCTTCGGTATTATTGAAAATGGTCATTCATGGCTATTTTCGACAAAAATGGGGGTTGTGTGGCCATTGATCATCGACTAGAGGCTCATACACCTCACCCCACATATGTTTCCTTGCCATAGATTACATTCTTGGATTTCTGGTGGAAACCATTTCTTGGTTAAAAACTCGTATGTGTTAGCCTTCGGTATTATTGAAAATGGTCATTCATGGCTATTTTCGACAAAAATGGGGGTTGTGTGGCCATTGATCATCGACCACCCCCATTTTTGTCGAAAATAGCCATGAATGACCATTTACAATAATACCGAAGGCTAACACGTATGGATTTTAGACCAAGAAATGGTCTCCACCAGAAATCCAAGAATGTGATCTATGGCAAGAAAACATATGTGGGTTGAAGTGTACGAGCCTCTGGTCGACGATCAATGGCCACACAACCCCCATTTTGCCGAAAATAGCCATGAATGACCATTTTCAATAATACCGAAGGCTAACACGTACGAGTTTTTAACCAAGAAATGGTTTCCACCAGAAATCCAAGAATGTGATCTATGGCAAGGAAACATATGTGGGGTGAGGTGTACGAGCCTCTGGTGGAGACCATTTCTTGGTCAAAAATCCGTAGGTGTTAGCCTTCGATATTATTGAAAATGGTCGTTCATGGCTATTTTCGACAAAAATGGGGGTTGTGTGGCCATTGATCATCGACCAGACGCTCATACACCTCACCCAAATATGTTTCCTTGCCATAGATCACATTCTTGGATTTCTGGTGGAGACCATTTCTTGGTCAAAAATCCGTAGGTGTTAGCCTTCGGTATTATTGTAAATGGTCATTCATGGCTATTTTCGACAAAAATGGGGGTTGTGTGGCCATTGATCATCGACAAGAGGCTCATAAACCTCACCCCACATATGTTTCCTTGCCATAGATCACATTCTTGGATTTCTGGTGGAGACCATTTCTTGGTCAAAAATCCGTAGGTCTTAGCCTTCGGTATTATTGAAAATGGTCATTCATGGCTATTTTCGGCAAAATGGGGGTTGTGTGGCCATTGATCGTCGACCAGAGGCTCATACACCTCACCCCACATATGTTTCCTTGTCGTAGATCACATTCTTGGATTTCTGGTGGAGACCATTTCTTGGTCAAAAACTCGTACGTGTTAGCCTTCGGTATTATTGAAAATGGTCATTCATGGGTATTTTCGGCAAAATGGGGGTTGTGTGGCCATTGATCATCGACCAGAGGCTCGTACACCTCACCCCACATATGTTTCCTTGCCATAGATCACATTCTTGGATTTCTGGTGGAGACCATTTCTTGGTCAAAAATCCGTAGGTGTTAGCCTTCGGTATTATTGAAAATGGTCGTTCATGGCTATTTTCGACAAAAATGGGGGTTGTGTGGCCATTGATCATCGACCAGACGCTCATACACCTCACCCCACATATGTTTCCTTGCCATAGATCACATTCTTGGATTTCTGGTGGAGACCATTTCTTGGTCAAAAATCCGTACGTGTTAGCCTTTGGTATTTTTGAAAATGGTCGTTCATGGCTATTTTCGACAAAAATGGGGGTTGTGTGGCCATTGATCATCGACCAGAGGCTCATACACCTCACCCCACATATGTTTACTTGCCATAGATCACATTCTTGGATTTCTGGTGGAGACCATTTCTTGGGCAAAAATCCGTACGTGTTAGCCTTCGGTATTATTGAAAATGGTCATTCATGGCTATTTTCGACAAAAATGGGGGTTGTGTGGCCATTGATCATCGACCAGAGGCTCATACACCTCACCCCACATATGTTTCCTTGCCATAGATTACATTCTTGGATTTCTGGTGGAAACCATTTCTTGGTTAAAAACTCGTATGTGTTAGCCTTCGGTATTATTGAAAATGGTCATTCATGGCTATTTTCGACAAAAATGGGGGTTGTGTGGCCATTGATCATCGACCACCCCCATTTTTGTCGAAAATAGCCATGAATGACCATTTACAATAATACCGAAGGCTAACACGTACGGATTTTAGACCAAGAAATGGTCTCCACCAGAAATCCAAGAATGTGATCTATGGCAAGAAAACATATGTGGGTTGAAGTGTACGAGCCTCTGGTCGACGATCAATGGCCACACAACCCCCATTTTGCCGAAAATAGCCATGAATGACCATTTTCAATAATACCGAAGGCTAACACGTACGAGTTTTTAACCAAGAAATGGTTTCCACCAGAAATCCAAGAATGTGATCTATGGCAAGGAAACATATGTGGGGTGAGGTGTACGAGCCTCTGGTGGAGACCATTTCTTGGTCAAAAATCCGTAGGTGTTAGCCTTCGATAATATTGAAAATGGTCGTTCATGGCTATTTTCGACAAAAATGGGGGTGGTCGATGATCAATGGCCTCACAACCCCCATTTTTGTCGAAAATAGCCATGAATGACCATTTTCAATAATACCGAAGGCTAACACGTACGAGTTTTTAACCAAGAAATGGTTTCCACCAGAAATCCAAGAATGTAATCTATGGCAAGGAAACATATGTGGGGTGAGGTGTATGAGCCTCTGGTCGATGATCAATGGCCACACAACCGCCATTTTTGTCGAAAATATCTATGGCAAGGAAACATATGTGGAGTGAGGTGTACGATCCTCTGGTTGATGATCAATGGCCACAACCCCCATTTTTGTCGAAAATAGCCATGAATGACCATTTTCAAAAATTCCGAAGGCTAACACCTACGGATTTTTGACAAAGAAATGGTCTCCACCAGAAATCCAAGAATGTGATCTATGGCAAGGAAACATATGTGGGGTGAGGTGTATGAGCGTCTGGTCGATGATCAATGGCCACACAACCCCCATTTTGCCGAAAATAGCCATGAACGACCATTTTCAATAATACTAGAGGCTAACACCTACGGATTTTTGACCAAGAAATGGTCTCCACCAGAAATCCAAGAATGTGATCTATGGCAAGGAAACATATGTGGGGTGAGGTGTATGAGCCTATGGTCGATGATCAATGGCCACACAACCCCCATTTTTTATGAAAATAGCCATGAGCGACCTTGAAAATAGCCATGAGAGACCATTTTCAATAATACTAGAGGCTAAGACCTACGGATTTTTGACCAAGAAATGGTCTCCACCAGAAATCCAAGAATGTGATCTATGGCAAGGAAACATATGTGGGGTGAGGTGTATGAGCCTCTGGTCGATGATCAATGGCCACACAACCCCCATTTTTGTCGAAAATAGCCATGAATGACCATTTACAATAATACCGAAGGCTAACACCTACGGATTTTTGACCAAGAAATGGTCTCCACTAGAAATCCAAGAATGTGATCTATGCAAGGAAACATATGTGGGGTGAGGTGTATGAGCGTCTGGTCGATGATCAATGGCCACACAACCCCCATTTTTTATGAAAATAGCCATGAGCGACCATTTTCAATAATACCGAAGGCTAACACGTACGAGTTTTTAACCAAGAAATGGTCTCCACCAGAAATCCAAGAATGTGATCTATGGCAAGGAAACATATGTGGGGTGAGGTGTACGAGCCTCTAGTCGATGATAAATGGCCACACAACCCCCATTTTTTATGAAAATAGCCATGAACGACCATTTTCAATAATACCGAAGGCTAACACCTACAGATTTTTGACCAAGAATTGGTCTCCACCAGAGGTGTATGAGCCTTTGGTCGATGATCAATGGCCACACAACCCCCATTTTTTATGAAAATAGCCATGAGCGACCATTTTCAATAATACTAGAGGCTAAGACCTACGGATTTTTGACCAAGAAATGGTCTCCACCAGAAATCCAAGAATGTGATCTATGGCAAGGAAACATATGTGGGGTGAGGTGTATGAGCCTCTGGTCGACGATCAATGGCCACACAACCCCCATTTTTGTCGAAAATAGCCATGAACGACCATTTTCAATAATATCGAAGGCTAACACCTACGGATTTTTGACCAAGAAATGGTCTCCACCAGAAATCCAAGAATGTGATCTATGGCAAGGAAACATATGTGGGGTGAGGTGTATGAGCCTCTGGTCGATGATAAATGGCCACACAACCCCCATTTTGCCGAAAATAGCCATGAATGACCATTTTCAATAATACAGAAGGCTAACACCTACGAGTTTTTAACCAAGAAATGGTCTCCACCAAAAATCCAAGAATGTGATCTATGGCAAGGAAACATATGTGGGGTGAGGTGTATGAGCCTCTGGTCGATGATCAATGGCCACACAACCCACATTTTTGTCGAAAATAGCCATGAACGACCATTTTCAATAATACCGAAGGCTAACACCTACGGATTTTTGACCAAGAAATGGTCTCCACCAGAAATCCAAGAATGTGATCTATGGCAAGGAAACATATGTGGGGTGAGGTGTATGAGCCTCTGGTCGATGATCAATGGCCACACAACCCCCATTTTTGTCGAAAATAGCCATGAACGACCATTTTCAATAATACTAGAGGCTAAGACCTACGGATTTTTGCCCAAGAAATGGTCTCCACCAGAAATCCAAGAATGTGATCTATGGCAAGGAAACATATGTGGGGTGAGGTATACGAGCCTCTGGTCGATGATCAATGGCCACACAACCCCCATTTTTGTCGAAAATAGCCATGAACGACCATTTTCAATAATACCGAAGGCTAACACCTACAGATTTTTGACCAAGAATTGGTCTCCACCAGAGGTGTATGAGCCTCTGGTCGACGATCAATGGCCACACAACCCCCATTTTGCCGAAAATAGCCATGAACGACCATTTTCAATAATATCGAAGGCTAACACCTACGGATTTTTGACCAAGAAATGGTCTCCACCATAAATCCAAGAATGTGATCTATGGCAAGGAAACATATGTGGGGTGAGATTTATGAGCCTCTAGTCGATGATAAATGGTCACACAACCCCCATTTTTTTATGAAAATAGCCATGAGCGACCATTTTCAATAATATTAGAGGCTAAGACCAACGGATTTTGACCAAGAAATGGTCTCCACCAGAAATCCAAGAATGTGATCTATGGCAAGGAAACATATGTGGGGTGAGGTGTATGAGCCTCTGGTCGATGATCAATGGCCACACAACCCCCATTTTTGTCGAAAATAGCCATGAACGACCATTTTCAATAATACCGAAGGCTAACACCTACGGATTTTTGACCAAGAAATGGTCTCCACCAGAAATCCAAGAATGTGATCTATGGCAAGGAAACATATGTGGGGTGAGGTTTATGAGCCTCTAGTCGATGATAAATGGCCACACAACCCCCATTTTTTATGAAAATAGCCATGAGCGACCTTGAAAATAGCCATGAGCGACCATTTTCAATAATACTAGAGGCTAACACCTAAGGATTTTTGACCAAGAAATGGTCTCCACCAGAAATCCAAGAATGTGATCTATGGCAAGGAAACATATGTGGGGTGAGCTGTACGAGCCTCTAGTCGATGATCAATGGCCACACAACCCCCATTTTTGTCGAAAATAGCCATGAACGACCATTTTCAATAATACCGAAGGCTAACACGTACGAGTTTTTGACCAAGAAATGGTCTCCACCAGAAATCCAAGAATGTGATCTATGGCAAGGAAACATATGTGGGGTGAGGTTTATGAGCCTCTAGTCGATGATAAATGGCCACACAACCCCCATTTTTATGAAAATAGCCATGAGCGACCTTGAAAATAGCCATGAGCGACCATTTTCAATAATACTAGAGGCTAACACCTACGGATTTTAGACCAAGAAATGGTCTCCACCAGAAATCCAAGAATGTGATCTATGGCAAGGAAACATATGTGGGTGTCGAAAATAGCCATGAACGACCATTTTCAATAATACCGAAGGCTAACACCTACGGATTTTTGACCAAGAAATGGTCTCCACTAGAAATCCAAGAATGTAATCTATGGCAAGGAAACATATGTGGGGTGAGGTTTATGAGCCTCTAGTCGATGATAAATGGCCACACAACCCCCATTTTTTATGAAAATAGCCATGAGCGACCATTTTCAATAATACTAGAGGCTAAGACCTACGGATTTTTGACCAAGAAATGGTGTCCACCAGAAATCCAAGAATGTGATCTATGGCAAGGAAACATATGTGGGGTGAGGTGTATGAGCCTCTGGTCGACGATCAATGGCCACACAACCCCCATTTTTGTCGAAAATAGCCATGAACGACCATTTTCAATAATATCGAAGGCTAACACCTAC
The DNA here is from genome assembly GCF_902167145.1 of Zea mays. Taxonomy (NCBI): domain Eukaryota; kingdom Viridiplantae; phylum Streptophyta; class Magnoliopsida; order Poales; family Poaceae; genus Zea; species Zea mays. The sequence continues at coordinate 20,025 of NW_023367373.1, forward strand.
GGATTTTTGACCAAGAAATGGTCTCCACCAGAAATCCAAGAATGTGATCTACGACAAGGAAACATATGTGGGGTGAGGTGTATGAGCCTCTGGTCGACGATCAATGGCCACACAACCCCCATTTTGCCGAAAATAGCCATGAACGACCAGTTTCAATAATACCGAAGGCTAACACGTACGAGTTTTTAACCAAGAAATGGTCTCCACCAGAAATCCAAGAATGTAATCTATGGCAAGGAAACATATGTGGGGTGAGGTGTATGAGCCTCAGGTCGACAATCAATGGCCACACAACCCCCATTTTTGTCGAAAATAGCCATGAATGACCATTTACAATAATACCGAAGGCTAACACCTATGGATTTTTGACCAAGAAATGGTCTCCACCAGAAATCCAAGAATGTGATCTATGGCAAGGAAACATATGTGGGGTTAGGTGTATGAGCCTCTGGTCGATGATCAATGGCCACACAACCCCCATTTTTGTCGAAAATAGCCATGAACGACCATTTTCAATAATACAGAAGGCTAACACCTACGGATTTTTGACCAAGAAATGGTCTCCACCAGAAATCCAAGAATGTGATCTATGGCAAGGAAACATATGTGGGGTGAGGTGTATGAGCCTCTGGTCGACGATCAATGGCCACACAGCCCCCATTTTTGTCAAAAATAGCCATGAACGACCATTTTCAATAATATCGAAGGCTAACACCTACGGATTTTTGACCAAGAAATGGTCTCCACCAGAAATCCAAGAATGTGATCTACGACAAGGAAACATATGTGGGGTGAGGTGTATGAGCGTCTGGTCGATGATCAATGGCCACACAACCCCCATTTTTGTCGAAAATAGCCATGAACGACCATTTTCAATAATACCGAACGCTAACACCTACGGATTTTTGACCAAGAAATGGTCTCCACCAGAAATCCAAGAATGTAATCTATGGCAAGGAAACATATGTGGGGTGAGGTGTATGAGCCTCTGGTCGACGATCAATGGCCACACAACCCCCATTTTGCCGAAAATTGCCATGAGCGACCATTTTCAATAATATTAGAGGCTAAGACCTACGGATTTTTGACCAAGAAATGGTCTCCACCCGAAATCCTGGAATGTGATCTATGGCAAGGAAACATATGTGGGGTGAGGTGTATGAGCCTCTGGTCGACGATCAATGGCCACACAACCCCCATTTTTTATGAAAATAGCCATAAGCGACCTTGAAAATAGCCATGAGCGACCATTTTCAATAATATTAGAGGCTAACACCTACGAATTTTTGACCAAGAAATGGTCTCCACCAGAAATCCAAGAATGTGATCTATGGCAAGGAAACATATGTGGGGTGAGGTGTATGAGCCTCTGGTCGATGATCAATGGCCACACAACCCCCATTTTTGTCGAAAATAGCCATGAACGACCATTTTCAATAATACCGAAGGCTAACACCTACGGATTTTTGACCAAGAAATGGTCTCCACCAGAAATCCAAGAATGTGATCTATGGCAAGGAAACATATGTGGGGTGAGGTGTATGAGCCTCTGGTCGATGATCAATGGCCACACAACCCCCATTTTTGTCGAAAATAGCCATGAACGACCATTTTCAATAATATCGAAGGCTAACACCTACGAATTTTTGACCAAGAAATGGTCTCCACAAGAAATCCAAGAATGTGATCTATGGCAAGGAAACATATGTGGGGTGAGGTGTATGAGCCTCTGGTCGACGATCAATGGCCACACAACCCACATTTTTTATGAAAATAGCCATAAGCGACCATTTTCAATAATACTAGAGGCTAACACCTACGGATTTTAGACCAAGAAATGGTCTCCACCAGAAATCCAAGAATGTGATCTATGGCAAGGAAACATGTGTGGGGTGAGGTGTATGAGCGTCTGGTCGATGATCAATGGCCACACAACCCCCATTTTTGTCAAAAATAGCCATGAACGACCATTTTCAATAATACTAGAGGCTAAGACCTACGGATTTTTGACCAAGAAATGGTCTCCACCAGAAATCCAAGAATGTGATCTATGGCAAGGAAACATATGTGGAGTGAGGTGTACGATCCTCTGGTCGATGATCAATGGCCACACAACCCCCATTTTTGTCGAAAATAGCCATCAATGACCATGTTCAAAAATACCGAAGGCTAACACGTTCGGATTTTTGACCAAGAAATGGTCTCCACCAGAAATCCAAGAATGTGATCTATGGCAAGGAAACATATGTGGGGTGAGGTGTATGAGCGTCTGGTCGATGATCAATGGCCACACAACCCCCATTTTTGTCGAAAATAGCCATGAACGACCATTTTCAATAATACCGAAGGCTAACACTTACGGATTTTTGACCAAGAAATGGTCTCCACCAGAAATACAAGAATGTGATCTATGGCAAGGAAACATATGTGGGGTGAGGTGTATGAGCCTTTGGTCGATGATCAATGGCCACACAACCCCCATTTCTTGGTCAAAGATCCGTAGGTGTTAGCCTTCGGTATTATTGAAAATGGTCGTTCATGGCTATTTTCGACAAAAATGGGGGTTGTGTGGCCATTGATCATCGACCAGAGGATCATATACCTCACCCCACATATGTTTCCTTGCCATAGATCACATTCTTGGATTTCTGGTGGAGACCATTTCTTGGTCAAAAATTCGTAGGTGTTACCCTTCGATATTATTGAAAATGGTCGTTCATGGGTATTTTCGACAAAAATGGGGGTTGTGTGGCCATTGATCATCGACCAGAGGCTCATACACCTCACCCACATAAGTTTCCTTGCCATAGATCACATTCTTGGATTTCTGGTGGAGACCATTTCTTGGTCAAAAATCCGTAGGTGTTAGCCTTCGGTATTATTGAAAATGGTCGTTCATGGCTATTTTCGACAAAAATGGGGGTTGTGTGGCCATTGATCATCGACCAGACGCTCATACACCTCACCCCACATATGTTTCCTTGCCATAGATCACATTCTTGGATTTCTGGTGGAGACCATTTCTTGGTCAAAAATCTGTAGGTGTTAGCCTTCGGTATTATTGAAAATGGTCGTTCATGGCTATTTTCGACAAAAATGGGGGTTGTGTGGCCATTGATCATCGACCAGACACTCATACACCTCACCCCACATATGTTTCCTTGTCGTAGATCACATTCTTGGATTTCTGGTGGAGACCATTTCTTGGTCAAAAATCCGTAGGTGTTAGCCTTCGATATTATTGAAAATGGTCGTTCATGGCTATTTTTGACAAAAATGGGGATTGTGTGGCCATTGATCGTCGACCAGAGGCTCATACACCTCACCCGACATATGTTTCCTTGCCATAGATCACATTCTTGGATTTCTGGTGGAGACCATTTCTTGGTCAAAAATCCGTAGGTGTTAGCCTTCGGTATTATTGAAAATGGTCGTTCATGGCTATTTTCGACAAAAATGGGGGTTGTGTGGCCATTGATCATCGACTAGAGGCTCATACACCTTCATTCATGGCTATTTTCGACAAAAATGGGGGTTGTGTGGCCATTGATCATCGACCAGAGGCTCATACACCTCACCCCACATATGTTTCCTTGCCATAGATCACATTCTTGGATTTCTGGTGGAGACCATTTCTTGGTCAAAAATCCGTAGGTGTTAGCCTTCGGTATTATTGAAAATGGTCATTCATGGCTATTTTCATAAAAAATGGGGGTTGTGTGGCCATTTATCATCGACCAGAGGCTCATACACCTCACTACACATATGTTTCCTTGCCATAGATCACATTCTTGGATTTTTGGTGGAGACCATTTCTTGGGCAAAAATCCGTAGGTGTTAGCCTTCAGTGTCATTGAAAAATGGTCGTTCATGGCTATTTTCGACAAAAATGGGGGTTGTGTGGCCATTGATCATCGACCAGAGGCTCATACACCTCACCCCACATATGTTTCCTTGCCATAGATCACATTCTTGGATTTCTGGTGGAGACCATTTCTTGGTCAAAAATCCGTACGTGTTAGCCTCTAGTATTATTGAAAATGGTCGCTCATGGCTATTTTCAAGGTCGCTCATGGCTATTTTCATAAAAAATGGGGGTTGTGTGGCCATTAATCATCGACCAGACGCTCATACACCTCACCCCACATATGTTTCCTTGCCATAGATCACATTCTTGGATTTCTGGTGGAGACCATTTCTTGGTCAAAAATCCGTAGGTGTTAGCCTTCAGTGTCATTGAAAATGGTCATTCATGGCTATTTTCGACAAAAATTAGGGTTGTGTGGACATTGATCGTCGACCAGAGGCTCATACACCTCACCCCACATATGTTTCCTTGCCATAGATCACATTCTTGGAATTCTGGTGGAGACCATTTCTTGGTCAAAAATCCGTAGGTGTTAGCCTTCGGTATTATTGAAAATGGTCGTTCATGGCTATTTTCGACAAAACTGGGGGTTGTGTGGCTATTTTCGGCAAAATGGGGGTTGTGTGGCCATTGATCGTCGACTAGAGGCTCATACACCTCACCCCACATATGTTTCCTTGTCGTAGATCACATTCTTGGATTTCTGGTGGAGACCATTTCTTGGTCAAAAATCCGTAGGTGTTAGCCTTCGATATTATTGAAAATGGTCGTTCATGGCTATTTTCGACAAAAATGGGGGTTGTGTGGCCATTGATCATTGACCAAACGCTCATACACCTCACCCCACATATGTTTCCTTGCCATAGATCACATTCTTGGATTTCTGGTGGAGACCATTTCTTGGTCTAAAATCCGTAGGTGTTAGCCTCTAGTATTATTGAAAATGGTCGCTCATGGCTATTTTCAAGGTCGCTCATGGCTATTTTCATAAAAAATGGGGGTTGTGTGGCTATTTATCATCGACTAGAGGCTCATAAACCTCACCCCACATATGTTTCCTTGCCATAGATCACATTCTTGGATTTCTGGTGGAGACCATTTCTTGGTCAAAAATCCGTAGGTGTTAGCCTTCGATATTATTGAAAATGGTCGTTCATGGCTATTTTCGACAAAAATGGGGGTTGTGTGGCCATTGATCATCGACCAGACGCTCATACACCTCACCCCACATATGTTTCCTTGCCATAGATCACATTCTTGGATTTCTGGTGGAGACCATTTCTTGGTCAAAAATCCGAACGTGTTAGCCTTCGGTATTTTTGAAAATGGTCATTCATGGCTATTTTCGACAAAAATGGGGGTTGTGTGGCCATTGATCATCGACCAGAGGATCGTACACCTCACTCCACATATGTTTCCTTGCTATAGATCACATTCTTGGATTTCTGGTGAAGACCATTTCTTGGTCAAAAATCCGTAGGTGTTAGCCTTCGGTATTATTGAAAATGGTCGTTCATGGCTATTTTTGACAAAAATGGGGGTTGTGTGGCCATTGATCATCGACCAGACGCTCATACACCTCACCCCACATATGTTTCCTTGCCATAGATCACATTCTTGGATTTCTGGTGGAGACCATTTCTTGGTTAAAAACTCGTACGTGTTTGCCTTCGGTATTATTGAAAATGGTCATTCATGGCTATTTTCGGCAAAATGGGGGTTGTGTGGCCATTGATCATCGACCAGAGGCTCGTACACCTCACCCCACATATGTTTCCTTGCCATAGATCACATTCTTGGATTTCTGGTGGAGACCATTTCTTGGTCAAAAATCCGTAGGTGTTAGCCTTCGGTATTATTGAAAATGGTCGTTCATGGCTATTTTCGACAAAAATGGGGGTTGTGTGGCCATTGATCATCGACCAGACGCTCATACACCTCACCCCACATATGTTTCCTTGCCATAGATCACATTCTTGGATTTCTGGTGGAGACCATTTCTTGGTTAAAAACTCGTACGTGTTAGCCTTCGGTATTATTGAAAATGGTCATTCATGGCTATTTTCGGCAAAATGGGGGTTGTGTGGCCATTGATCATCGACCAGAGGCTCGTACACCTCACCCCACATATGTTTCCTTGCCATAGATCACATTCTTGGATTTCTGGTGGAGGCCATTTCTTGGTCAAAAATCCGTAGGTGTTAGCCTTCGATATTATTGAAAATGGTCGTTCATGGCTATTTTCGACAAAAATGGGGGTTGTGTGGCCATTGATCATCGACCAGAGGCTCGTACACCTCACCCCACATATGTTTCCTTGCCATAGATCACATTCTTGGATTTCTGGTGGAGACCATTTTTGGTCAAAATCCGTAGGTGTTAGCATTTGGTATTATTGAAAATGTCGTTCATGGCTATTTTCAAGGTCGCTCATGGCTATTTTCATAAAAAATGGGGGTTGTGTGGCCATTGATCATCGACCAGACGCTCATACACCTCACCCCACATATGTTTCCTTGCCATAGATTACATTCTTGGATTTCTGGTGGAAACCATTTCTTGGTTAAAAACTCGTACGTGTTAGCCTTCGGTATTATTGAAAATGGTCATTCATGGCTATTTTCGGCAAAATGGGGGTTGTGTGGCCATTGATCGTCGACCAGAGGCTCATACACCTCACCCCACATATGTTTCCTTGTCGTAGATCACATTCTTGGATTTCTGGTGGAGACCATTTCTTGGTCAAAAATCCGTAGGTGTTAGCCTTCGATATTATTGAAAATGGTCGTTCATGGCTATTTTCGACAAAAATGGGGGTTGTGTGGCCATTGATCATCGACCAGAGGCTCATACACCTCACCCCACATATGTTTCCTTGCCATTGATCACATTCTTGGATTTCTGGTGGAGACCATTGAAAGTCGCCTAGAGGGGGGGTGAATAGGGCGAAACTGAAATTTACAAATATAAACACAACTACAAGCCGGGTTAGCGTTAGTAATAAAGAAACGAGTCCGCGAGAGAGGGTGGAAAACAAATCGCAAGCAAATGAAGAGTGTGACACACGGATTTGTTTTACCGAGGTTCGGTTCTTGCAAACCTACTCCCTGTTGAGGAGGCCACAAAGGGCGGGTCTCTTTCAACCCTTCCCTCTCTCAAACGATCCCACGGATCGAGTGAGCTTTCTCTTCTCAATCACTTGGAACACAAAGTTCCCACAAGGGCCACCACACAATTGGTGCCTCTTGCCTCGATTACAAGTGAGTGCTTGATCGTAATGAAAGAATCAAGAAAGCACGATTGCAAAAAGGCCAAGCGACAAGAGCGACGAATAACACACGGATCACTTTCTCTCTCAAGTCACTAATCACTAATGATCTCTTTTCTCAATTGTGAAACTTGGAGAGATGGAGGCTTTGAATGTGTCTTGGAATGGAATGCTAGCTCTTGTATTGAATGTTGAAGGTTGGAATGCTTGGATGAAGTGAATGGAGGTGGTTGGGGTTGTATTTATAGCCACCAACCACTTCCTAGGCGTTGCTCCATTCTGCTGAGCGCGGACGGTCCGCGTGCCAGGTCCGGACGGTCCGCCCCAGTAGATCAACGGCTGAAAATGCAACGGTCAGCAGTAACGGCTATATCAACGGCTATATTGCATTTAATGCGTTGTCAGATGTCAGACAAACCCAGTCGCGGACGGTCCGCGATCCTGGCCCGGACGGTCCGCGAACCTGCTATAATTCATTTCTCCGAACCCGTCACCTTCGGGTTTTTCGGTTTCTCACCTACCGGACGGTCCGCGCCAGAGGCCAGACGGTCCGCGCAAGGGCTCGGACGGTCTTTGCTTTTCCTCCGGACAGTCCATAGTGTAGACTTCGATTTTTGCATTGGTTCTGGCCGAGTGACATCCTTGTGTCGCGGACGGTCCGCCGCAAGGGCCCGGACAGTCCGCGCTTGGCCTGTTTTTCCAAAAAGCTTCTCCTGTCTGGAATAATCTACGGTATTTCGGACAGTCGATTTAGTATGGTTATAGATGAACCTTTGGCACCTGTAGAACATATAATCTAGAGCAAAACTAGTCAGTCCAATTGTTTGTGTTGGGCAATTCAACCACCAAAATTATATAGGAACTAGGTGTAAGCCTAATTCCCTTTCAACCATTTCTTGGTCAAAAATCCGTAGGTCTTAGCCTCTAGTATTATTGAAAATGGTCGCTCATGGCTATTTTCATAAAAAATGGGGGTTGTGTGGCCATTTATCATCGACTAGAGGCTCATAAACCTCACCCCACATATGTTTCCTTGCCATAGATTACATTCTTGGATTTCTGGTGGACACCATTTCTTGGTCAAAAATCCGTAGGTGTTAGCCTTCGGTATTATTGAAAATGGTCGTTCATGGCTATTTTCGACACCCACATATGTTTCCTTGCCATAGATCACATTCTTGGATTTCTGGTGGAGACCATTTCTTGGTCTAAAATCCGTAGGTGTTAGCCTCTAGTATTATTGAAAATGGTCGCTCATGGCTATTTTCAAGGTCGCTCATGGCTATTTTCATAAAAAATGGGGGTTGTGTGGCCATTTATCATCGACTAGAAGCTCATAAACCTCACCCCACATATGTTTCCTTGCCATAGATCACATTCTTGGATTTCTGGTGGAGACCATTTCTTGGTCAAAAACTCGTACGTGTTAGCCTTCGGTATTATTGAAAATGGTCGTTCATGGCTATTTTCGACAAAAATGGGGGTTGTGTGGCCATTGATCATCGACCAGAGGCTCATACACCTCAACCACATATGTTTCCTTGCCATAGATCACATTCTTGGATTTCTGGTGGAGACCATTTCTTGGTCAAAAATCTGTAGGTGTTAGTCTTCGGTATTTTTGAAAATGGTCGTTCATGGCTATTTTCGACAAAAATGGGGGTTGTGTGGCCATTGATCATCGACCAGTGGCTCGTACACCTCACCCCACATATGTTTCCTTGCCATAGATCACATTCTTGGATTTCTGGTGGAGACCATTTTTGGTCAAAAATCCGTAGGTGTTAGCATTTGGTATTATTGAAAATGTCGTTCATGGCTATTTTCGACAAAAATGGGGGTTGTGTGGCCATTGATCATCGACCAGAGTCTCGTACACCTCACCCCACATATGTTTCCTTGCCATATATCACATTTTTGGATTTCTGGTGGAGACGATTTCTTGGTCAGAAATCCGTAGGTGTTAACCTTCGGTATTATTGAAAATAGTCGTTCATGGCAATTTTTGACAAAAATGGGGGTTGTGTGGCCATTGATCATCGACCAGATGCTCGTACACCTCACCCCACATATGTTTCCTTGCCATAGATCACATTCTTGGATTTCTGGTGGAGACCATTTCTTGGTCAAAAATCCGTAGGTGTTAGCCTTCGGTATTATTGAAAATGGTCATTCATGGCTATTTTCGGCAAAATGGGGGTTGTGTGGCCATTGATCGTCGACCAGAGGCTCATACACCTCACCCCACATATGTTTCCTTGTCGTAGATCACATTCTTGGATTTCTGGTGGAGACCATTTCTTGGTGAAAAATCCGTAGGTGTTAGCCTTTGATATTATTGAAAATGGTCGTTCATGGCTATTTTCGACAAAAAAAGGGGGTTGTGTGGCCATTGATCATCGACCATAGGCTCATACACCTCACCCCACATATGTTTCCTTGCCATAGATCACATTCTTGGATTTCTGGTGGAGACCATTTCATGGGCAAAAATCCGTAGGTCTTAGCCTCTAGTATTATTGAAAATGGTCGCTCATGGCTATTTTCGGCAAAAATGGGGGTTGTGTGGCCATTGATCATCGACCAGACGCTCATACACTTCAACCCACATATGTTTCCTTGCCATAGAATGACCATTTACAATAATACCGAAGGCTAACACCTACGAATTTTTGACCAAGAAATGGTCTCCACCAGAAATCCAAGAATGTGATCTATGGCAAGGAAACATATGTGGGGTGAGGTGTATGAGCCTCTGGTGGAAGATCAATGGCCACACAACCCCCATTTTTGTCAAAAATAGCCATGAATGACCATTTTCAATAATATCGAAGGCTAACACATACAGATTTTTGACCAAGAAATGGTCTCCACCTGAAATCCAAGAATGTGATCTATGGCAAGGAAACATATGTGGGGTGAGGTGTATGAGCGTCTGGTCGATGATCAATGGCCACACAACCCCCATTTTTGTCGAAAATAGCCATGAACGACCATTTTCAATAATACCGAAGGCTAACACCTACGAATTTTTGACCAACAAATGGTCTCCACGAGAAATCCAAGATTCTGATCTATGGCAAGAAAACATATGTGGGGTGAAGTGTACGAGCCTCTGGTCGATGATCAATGGCCACACAACCCCCATTTTTGTCGAAAATAGCCATGAACGACCATTTTCAATAATACCAAAGGCTAACACGTACGGATTTTTGACCAAGAAATGGTCTCCACCAGAAATCCAAGAATGTGATCTATGGCAAGGAAACATATGTGGGGTGAGGTGTATGAGCCTCTGGTCGATGATCAATGGCCACACAACCCCCATTTTTGTCGAAAATAGCCATGAACGACCATTTTCAATAATATCGAAGGCTAACACCTACGGATTTTTGACCAAGAAATGGTCTCCACCAGAAATCCAAGAATGTGATCTATGGCAAGGAAACATATGTGGGGTGAGGTGTATGAGCCTCTGGTCGACGATCAATGGCCACACAATCCCCATTTTGCCGAAAATAGCCATGAATGACCATTTTCAAAAATATCGAAGGCTAACACCTACGGATTTTTGACCAAGAAATGGTTTCCACCAGAAATCCAAGAATGTGATCTACGACAAGGAAACATATGTGGGGTGAGGTGTATGAGCCTCTGGTCGACGATCAATGGCCACACAACCCCCATTTTGCCGAAAATAGCCATGAATGACCATTTTCAATAATATCGAAGGCTAACACCTACGGATTTTTTACCAAGAAATGGTCTCCACCAGAAATCCAAGAATGTGATCTACGATAAGGAAACATATGTGTAGTGAGGTGTATGAGCCTCTGGTCGAAGATCAATGGCCACACAACCCCCATTTTTGTCGAAAATAGCCATGAACGACCATTTTCAATAATACCGAAGGCTAACACCTACGAATTTTTGACCAACAAATTGTCTCCACGAGAAATCCAAGATTCTGATCTATGGCAAGAAAACATATGTGGGGTGAAGTGTACGAGCCTCTGGTCGATGATCAATGGCCACACAACCCCCATTTTTGTCGAAAATAGCCATGAACGACCATTTTCAATAATACCGAAGGCTAACACGTACGGATTTTTGACCAAGTAATGGTCTCCACCAGAAATCCAAGAATGTGATCTATGGCAAGGAAACATATGTGGGGTGAGGTGTATGAGCCTCTGGTCGATGATCAATGGCCACACAACCCCCATTTTTGTCGAAAATAGCCATGAACGACCATTTTCAATAATATTAGAGGCTAACACGTACGAGTTTTTAACCAAGAAATGGTCTCCACCAGAAATCCAAGAATGTGATCTATGGCAAGGAAACATATGTGGGGTGAGGTGTATGAGCGTCTGGTCGATGATCAATGGCCACACAACCCCCATTTTTGTCGAAAATAGCCATGAACGACCATTTTCAATAATACCGAAGGCTAACACGTACGAGTTTTTGACCAAGAAATGGTCTCCACCAGAAATCCAAGAATGTGATCTATGGCAAGGAAACATATGTGGGGTGAGGTGTATGAGCCTCTGGTCGATGATCAATGGCCACACAACCCCCATTTTTGTCGAAAATAGCCATGAACGACCATTTTCAATAATACCGAAGGCTAGCACCTACAGATTTTGACCAAGAAATGGTCTCCACCAGAAATCCAAGAATGTAATCTATGGCAAGGAAACATATGTGGGGTGAGGTTTTGACCAAGAAATGGTCTCCACCAGAAATCCAAGAATGTGATCTATGGCAAGGAAACATATGTGGGGTGAGGTGTATGAGCCTCTGGTCGATGATCAATGGCCACACAACCCCCATTTCTTGGTCAAAGATCCGTAGGTGTTAGCCTTCGGTATTTATGAAAATAGCCATGAGCGACCTTGAAAATAGCCATGAGCGACCTTGAAAATAGCCATGAGCGACCATTTTCAAAAATACCAAAGGCTAACACGTATGGATTTTTGACCAAGAAATGGTCTCCACCAGAAATCCAAGAATGTGATCTATGGCAAGGAAACATATGTGGGGTGAGGTGTATGAGCCTCTGGTCGACGATCAATGGCCACACAACCCCCATTTTTGCCGAAAATAGCCATGAACGACCATTTTCAATAATACCGAAGGCTAACACCTACGGATTTTTGACCAAGAAATGGTCTCCACCAGAAATCTAAGAATGTGATCTATGGCAAGGAAACATATGTAGGGTGAGGTGTATGAGCCTCTGGTCGATGATCAATGGCCACACAACCCCCATTTTTTATGAAAATAGCCATGAACGACCATTTTCAATAATACCAAAGGCTAACACCTATGGATTTTTGACCAAGAAATGGTCTCCACCAGAAATCCAAGAATGTGATCTATGGCAAGGAAACATATGTGGGGTGAGGTGTATGAGCCTCTGGTCGATGATCAATGGCCACACAACCCCCATTTTTGTTGAAAATAGCCATGAATGAAGGTGTATGAGCCTCTAGTCGATGATCAATGGCCACACAACCCCCATTTTTGTCGAAAATAGCCATGAACGACCATTTTCAATAATACCGAAGGCTAACACCTACGGATTTTTGACCAAGAAATGGTCTCCACCAGAAATCCAAGAATGTGATCTATGGCAAGGAAACATATGTGGGGTGAGGTGTATGAGCCTCTGGTCGACGATCAATGGCCACACAACCCCCATTTTTGTCAAAAATAGCCATGAACGACCATTTTCAATAATATCGAAGGCTAACACCTACGGATTTTTGACCAAGAAATGGTCTCCACCAGAAATCCAAGAATGTGATCTACGACAAGGAAACATATGTGGGGTGAGGTGTACGAGCGTCTGGTCGATGATCAATGGCCACACAACCCCCATTTTTGTCGAAAATAGCCATGAACGACCATTTTCAATAATACCGAAGGCTAACACCTACAGATTTTTGACCTAGAAATGGTCTCCACCAGAAATCCAAGAATGTGATCTATGGCAAGGAAACATATGTGGGGTGAGGTGTATGAGCGTCTGGTCGATGATCAATGGCCACACAGCCCCCATTTTTGTCGAAAATAGCCATGAACGACCATTTTCAATAATACCGAAGGCTAACACCTACGGATTTTTGACCAAGAAATGGTCTCCACCAGAAATGCAAGAATGTGATCTATGGCAAGGAAACATATGTGGGGTGAGGTGTATGAGCCTCTGGTCGATGATCAATGGCCACACAACCCCCATTTTTGTCGAAAATAGCCATGAACAACCATTTTCAATAATATCGAAGGCTAACACGTACGAGTTTTTGACCAAGAAATGGTCTCCACCAAAAATCCAAGAATGTGATCTATGGCAAGGAAACATATGTGGGGTGAGGTGTATGAGCCTCTCGTCAATGATCAATGGCCACACAACCCCCATTTTTGTCGAAAATAGCCATGAACGACCATTTTCAATAATATCGAAGGCTAACACCTACGGATTTTTGACCAAGAAATGGTCTCCACCAGAAATCTAAGAATGTGATCTATGGCAAGGAAACATATGTGGGGTGAGGTGTATGAGCCTCTGGTCAACGATCAATGGCCACAAAACCCCCATTTTTGTCGAAAATAGCCATGAATGAAGGTGTATGAGCCTCTAGTCGATGATCAATGGCCACACAACCCCCATTTTTGTCGAAAATAGACATGAACGACCATTTTCAATAATACCGAAGGCTAACACCTACGGATTTTTGACCAAGAAATGGTCTCCACCAGAAATCCAAGAATAACACCTACGGATTTTTGACCAAGAAATGGTCTCCACCAGAAATCCAAGAATGTGATCAATGGCAAGGAAACATATGTGGGGTGAGGTGTATGAGCCTCTGGTCGATGATCAATGGCCACACAACCCCCATTTTTGTCGAAAATAGCCATGAATGAAGGTGTATGAGCCTCTAGTCGATGATCAATGGCCACACAACCCCCATTTTTGTCGAAAATAGACATGAACGACCATTTTCAATAATACCGAAGGCTAACACCTACGGATTTTTGACCAAGAAATGGTCTCCACCAGAAATCCAAGAATGTGATCTATGGCAAGGAAACATATGTGGGGTGAGGTGTATGAGCCTCTGGTCAACGATCAATGGCCACACAACCCCCATTTTTGTCAAAAATAGCCATGAACGACCATTTTCAATAATATCGAAGGCTAACACCTACGGATTTTTGACCAAGAAATGGTCTCCACTAGAAATCCAAGAATGTGATCTCTGACAAGGAAACATATGTGGGGTGAGGTGTATGAGCGTCTGGTCGATGATCAATGGCCACACAACCCCCATTTTTGTCGAAAATAGCCATGAACGACCATTTTCAATAATACCGAAGGCTAACACCTACGGATTTTTGACCAAGAAATGGTCTCCACCAGAAATCCAAGAATGTGATCTATGGGAAGGAAACATATGTGGGGTGAGGTGTATGAGCGTCTGGTCGATGATCAATGGCCACACAACCCCCATTTTTGTCGAAAATAGCCATGAACGACCATTTTCAATAATACCGAAGGCTAACACCTACGGATTTTTGACCAAGAAATGGTCTCCACCAGAAATCCAAGAATGTGATCTATGGCAAGGAAACATATGTGGGGTGAGGTGTATGAGCCTCTGGTCGATGATCAATGGCCACACAACCCCCATTTTTGTCGAAAATAGCCATGAACGACCATTTTCAATAATACCGAAGGCTAACACCTACGGATTTTTGACCAAGAAATGGTCTCCACCAGAAATCCAAGAATGTGATCTATGGCAAGGAAACATATGTGGGGTGAGGTGTATGAGCCTCTGGTCGATGATCAATGGCCACACAACCCCCATTTTTGTCGAAAATAGCCATGAACGACCATTTTCAATAACATCGAAGGCTAACACCTACGGATTTTTAACCAAGAAATGGTCTCCACCAGAAATCCAAGAATAACACCTACGGATTTTTGACCAAGAAATGGTCTCCACCAGAAATCCAAGAATGTGATCTATGGCAAGGAAACATATGTGGGGTGAGGTGTATGAGCCTCTGGTCGACGATCAATGGCCACACAACCCCCATTTTTGTCAAAAATAGCCATGAACGACCATTTTCAATAATATCGAAGGCTAACACCTACGGATTTTTGACCAAGAAATGGTCTCCACCAGAAATCCAAGAATGTGATCTACGACAAGGAAACATATGTGGGGTGAGGTGTACGAGCGTCTGGTCGATGATCAATGGCCACACAACCCCCATTTTTGTCGAAAATAGCCATGAACGACCATTTTCAATAATACCGAAGGCTAACACCTACAGATTTTTGACCTAGAAATGGTCTCCACCAGAAATCCAAGAATGTGATCTATGGCAAGGAAACATATGTGGGGTGAGGTGTATGAGCGTCTGGTCGATGATCAATGGCCACACAACCCCCATTTTTGTCGAAAATAGCCATGAACGACCATTTTCAATAATACCAAAGGCTAACACCTACGGATTTTTGACCAAGAAATGGTCTCCACCAGAAATGCAAGAATGTGATCTATGGCAAGGAAACATATATGGGGTGAGGTGTATGAGCCTCTGGTCGATGATCAATGGCCACACAACCCCCATTTTTGTCGAAAATAGCCATGAACGACCATTTTCAATAATATCGAAGGCTAACACGTACGAGTTTTTGACCAAGAAATGGTCTCCACCAAAAATCCAAGAATGTGATCTATGGCAAGGAAACATATGTGGGGTGAGGTGTATGAGCCTCTCGTCGATGATCAATGGCCACACAACCCCCATTTTTGTCGAAAATAGCCATGAACGACCATTTTCAATAATATCGAAGGCTAACACCTACGGATTTTTAACCAAGAAATGGTCTCCACCAGAAATCCAAGAATAACACCTACGGATTTTTGACCAAGAAATGGTCTCCACCAGAAATCCAAGAATGTGATCTATGGCAAGGAAACATATGTGGGGTGAGGTGTATGAGCCTCTGGTCGATGATCAATGGCCACACAACCCCCATTTTTGTCGAAAATAGCCATGAATGAAGGTGTATGAGCCTCTAGTCGATGATCAATGGCCACACAACCCCCATTTTTGTCGAAAATAGACATGAACGACCATTTTCAATAATACCGAAGGCTAACACCTACGGATTTTTGACCAAGAAATGGTCTCCACCAGAAATCCAAGAATGTGATCTATGGCAAGGAAACATATGTGGGGTGAGGTGTATGAGCCTCTGGTCGATGATCAATGGCCACACAACCCCCATTTTTGTCGAAAATAGCCATGAACGACCATTTTCAATAATATCGAAGGCTAACACCTACAGATTTTTAACCAAGAAATGGTCTCCACCAGAAATCCAAGAATAACACCTACGGATTTTTGACCAAGAAATGGTCTCCACCAGAAATCCAAGAATGTGATCTATGGCAAGGAAACATATGTAGGGTGAGGTGTATGAGCCTCTGGTCGACGATCAATGGCCACACAACCCCCATTTTTGTCAAAAATAGCCATGAACGACCATTTTCAATAATATCGAAGGCTAACACCTACGGATTTTTGACCAAGAAATGGTCTCCACCAGAAATCCAAGAATGTGATCTACGACAAGGAAACATATGTGGGGTGAGGTGTACGAGCGTCTGGTCGATGATCAATGGCCACACAACCCCCATTTTTGTCGAAAATAGCCATGAACGACCATTTTCAATAATACCGAAGGCTAACACCTACAGATTTTTGACCTAGAAATGGTCTCCACCAGAAATCCAAGAATGTGATCTATGGCAAGGAAACATATGTGGGGTGAGGTGTATGAGTGTCTGGTCGATGATCAATGGCCACACAACCCCCATTTTTGTCGAAAATAGCCATGAACGACCATTTTCAATAATACCGAAGGCTAACACCTACGGATTTTTGACCAAGAAATGGTCTCCACCAGAAATGCAAGAATGTGATCTATGGCAAGGAAACATATATGGGGTGAGGTGTATGAGCCTCTGGTCGATGATCAATGGCCACACAACCCCCATTTTTGTCGAAAATAGCCATGAACGGCCATTTTCAATAATATCGAAGGCTAACACGTACGAGTTTTTGACCAAGAAATGGTCTCCACCAAAAATCCAAGAATGTGATCTATGGCAAGGAAACATATGTGGGGTGAGGTGTATGAGCCTCTCGTCGATGATCAATGGCCACACAACCCCCATTTTTGTCGAAAATAGCCATGAACGACCATTTTCAATAATATCGAAGGCTAACACCTATGGATTTTTAACCAAGAAATGGTCTCCACCAGAAATCCAAGAATAACACCTACGGATTTTTGACCAAGAAATGGTCTCCACCAGAAATCCAAGAATGTGATCTATGGCAAGGAAACATATGTGGGGTGAGGTGTATGAGCCTCTGGTCGATGATCAATGGCCACACAACCCCCATTTTTGTCGAAAATAGCCATGAATGAAGGTGTATGAGCCTCTAGTCGATGATCAATGGCCACACAACCCCCATTTTTGTCGAAAATAGACATGAACGACCATTTTCAATAATACCGAAGGCTAACACCTACGGATTTTTGACCAAGAAATGGTCTGTTGGGGACTTGTTCTCAAATGCTAAGAGTTAAGAACAAGGCAACATAAAAAGTGTTAAGTGTTAAAGTCCTTCGTCCTTCGAAGCATTATGTCCCTTCGGGAAATAATGAGTTTCGGACGAAGGTCATAAGAGACATACCTTCGTAAACATAACAAGTAATGACGAAGGACTCATATAAAGCATGAAATATAATATAAGCATCATCATAGAATCATTTCTATTTTATTAACATGGAAAAATAGAAATGATTTCAAATTACAAATGTACCTTCGGTCCTGAGAGAAGGTAAAAAGTACAAGCGTGACGCAAAAGCAAATGCCAAGTCCGCGTGAACAGTACGGGGGTACTGTTCATCTATTTATAGACACAGGACGCAGCCTGTGACGAATTACAATTATGCCCTTTACAAAAGTTTACAACATTATCTTAGACCTCTATGGATAAAAAGGTCATTCTATCTTTATGTCGGTTTGCAACGCCGAAGCTCTATAAAAAGGAACCTTCGGCCATTTCCTGGGGACGATTTCAGCCGAAGCTGCTTCTTCACGCAAGACCTTCGGCGCAACGAAGCATGGGCCCAACAGTAGCCCCTTTCGCGGCGCTAGATCGTTTTTCGTAACGAGCTTGAACCGTGAAAAAATCCTCTCAAGCTTCGGGAAGCCGAAGGTCCAAAAAACACCTTCCCTGAGCTCGTTGCCGAGAAACGATTCATTTCCCGAGATCGTGTCGGTCCCACCTTGCAGAGTCACTGTTTGGTCTTTGCGGTCCACTGCGCAGCGAGTACAAGTTACTGCCCGCCTGGTGTAAAAACCCTGCCGCTTCGCCTTCTTACCTGCAGCACTATATAAACAGACGAGTAGGTGTGAAGTTACCACAGCATTTACTGCTATTTGCACTGTTTTGCTGCCAAAATTTTTAACCATCACCGAAGCTTGTTTGTCAGGTTTGAACGAAGCTCCATCTTGAAGCCTGCTTCGGAGAAAAAAGTATTAAAGTTTCACAAGTTCATAATTAAATGGCCAGAGTTCGCTCTACAGCTAGGGTTGAGCGTGAGGGGGACGAAACTGAAGCTTCGGAGACTGTGCCCATCTCCGAAGCGATGCAGCGCTCCGGACTGGTGACTACGGAAGAAATGGCTGCTGCCGGAGCAAACCCGACAGCTGCCGAAGGAGAAGGGAACATTGAAGAAACCGACTCCGAAGATGACTACCGTATTGCCATGCCCAGCAAACCCAGCCACCTAGACTTCGGAAAATCGACTGTTTCAAAGGTTGATCTCGCCAAGATGATGAAAGCAGGTTTTTTCAGTGAAGATCAGAAGAAGCTACTTCGCTTCGGGGGAGAAGAGACCACCCCGAAGCCAGAGAAGGACGAGGTTGTCATCTTCAAAAGCTTTTTAAAGGCTGGGCTAAGATTCCCTGTTCACGAGATTGTTGCGGAGATATTGAGGTGATGTGTAATGAAATTCTTGGAAATTATTCGAAAAAAGAAGATCAACTGATGACAGCAGCCTTCGGTACCCGTCCGAAGCGAAGGCTGAACCGAGTGCTTGATGCACTGGGCTTCGAATATCCTGACTATGCGCAGCTGAACAAGGATGCTGAGGGCCAGAGAAGAAAAAGAGAGGCCGAAGCTTTAAACAAGGATGAAGAACAACCACCAAAAAAGAAGAAAATTGTCAAGAGAAAAATATCAACTCCAAAGCGAAAACTATCCGAAGGAGAGGGGACCCCCACACCACCTTCTACCAGCGACGTGGAGGAAATTCTAAAGGTAATGACTGAACCCATGCCCACGAAGCTAAGTCCATTAGGGCCTCGACTGACGAAGCTTTTTCAAAAGGTGGCGGAGCCGGAAAAAACGAAGATAACCAAAGCAAAAAGGCAAAGAATTATTGCCGTAACAGAAGTTATTGACAAGACGCCACCGAGAGCATCAATTCAGAAAACAGCAGCTGCTGAAGACACAACAAACGTCGAAGTCGCACCTTCGGAGGTCGCGGCTACCGAAGCCGCTACAGCCGAAGATGTGAACTTAGAGACTACCATTGAGAATATCGACAAAATTTTAGAAGACATGGCTGCAGAAGAAGCTGCCGCTGCTGCTAAAAAAGTCATGGCCGCAGTGCCTGAGAAGGGGAAAGAAATAGCCGAAGTCGCTTCGGACGACGAAGCCTACACATTTCAAAATTTAATTGGGCAAAAACTTTCGGAGGACGAAATAGAAGAGCTAAAAGACTATGCCAAATCTTGCGGATACAGGCCAGGAGCTCTTCTATTCGGAGGTGTGGACGATGAAAAATTAGGCTGCATTCGAGACCAAACCGGAGCTAAGGTCATCGGTACTCTGTCAAAGAGTATCGGTTTTCCGAAGCTAGAGATAGATATCAGCCGCTACCGACGACAGCATATCGTCGGCAGCTTATTTTATTCCAATTTCAAGGTAAACAATCTTTTCTCTGTTCCTTATTGCTTTGGATAATGAAAATGTTACTAACGAAAACTGTTTTTGTGCAGAGCATGCTACTGAGCAAAGCTCTGAAGATGCAGCAGGATTTAGAGGACAAAAAACACGAAGCTATAATTGGAAATTTGGAGAGCAAAATAAAAGAACAATCAGTCATCATTGAAAAGAAAGACTTCGAACTTCAATCAACCGAAGGCTTGCTGGCAGAGACCGAAGCTAAAATATCAGAATTGAATTCGAAGCTTATCGGTCAATCAAAACAGTTTGAACAAGAAAAGCTAGAGCTTAATTCTAAACTTGAAGCCGAAGTCCAAGCCAACTCAAATTTGAAGAAATCATTAACAAGCCTTCAGGATAAATGCTTGAATTTTAGCAACAATTGTATCCAACAACTAAAGAAGATCTTTTACTCAGTTGGAGCCAGCAGCGGGAAATTTACCCCTTCGGATGAAGATTTACCAAAAGCCTTCGATCATATCGAAGCTGAAATTGAAGAACTTGACGAAGTTATAGCTGGGCACGGTGACTTCTGTGCCTGGGTAGCTTCTCGGGGTACTGCTGCAGCATTCCTGAAGGCTGGCTGCGAGCATGGAAAGATTGTCAACAGGCCCAACTTCGCCCTGTCTCCATCAATTCTCGACGACATTCCTGACCTCGCCCGGAGCATCTCAAATAGATTCATAAAAATGATATGGACAAAAGGCGGGCGAGAGAAGGCTGGGGACGAAGCTCGAAGTCATCTTGAACCAGTAAGAAATCATACTTTGTACTTACCTTCTCCTTCACACTTGATTTTTACTCGGGATACCTTGATTCATGTAGGATGACGAAGCTGAAGGTGATACTTAAAGGATATGCCGCCGAAGCAGAAACCTGACGAAGATTAATAGGAGTAGACTAGAAAAAACTCAGGAGAATTTGTAACAACTTTTTGTAAATACAATTAATCTATTCTCAAGGAACTTTGTTCATACCTTGTAATATATTCTTACCCTTTTATTGAGACGCTTTGATGTGGACGAAATCAGTATTTTGAGCCGAAGGCGAAAAAAACACCTTCCCTTCTTTTCGTACACAACGAAGCATAAAAGACCATTTCTTCTTTTTGCCAAAGCTTTTCTTTTTTGTACATGACGAAACATAAAAGACCGCTTCTTCCTCTTGCCGAAGCTTTTTCTTTTTTGTACATAACGGAACATAAAAGACCACTTCTTCCTTTTGCCGAAGCAACCACTTAGGAACACAAATGCTATGAATGAATGCTTATGAATGCAAATGCTATGATGTAATGTGCGAATGAATGTCCAAAGCATATAACCGAAGCCACACTCAACCATTATTTCCTTGGAATCAACCACACATCAGCTCTGCATTCCCTTAGGAACGACTTTGGAGCTTCCTCGTCTTTTACTTAGACGGTATAAACTCTGCATTCCCTTAGGAACGTCTTTGGAGTTTCTTCGCCTTTTACTTAGGCGGTATAAGCTCTGCATTCCCTTAGGAACGTCTTTGGAGCTTCTTCGTCTTTTACTTAGACGGTATAAACTCTGCATTCCCTTAGGAACGTCTTTGGAGTTTCTTCGCCTTTTACTTAGGCGGTATAAGCTCTGCATTCCCTTAGGAACGTCTTTGGAGCTTCTTCGTCTTTTACTTAGACGGTATAAACTCTGCATTCCCTTAGGAACGTCTTTGGAGTTTCTTCGCCTTTTACTTAGGCGGTATAAGCTCTGCATTCCCTTAGGAACGTCTTTGGAGCTTCTTCTCTTTTTTCTTTTTCAGTTTCTGCACTCGATGGTGCGTTCTCAGCTGTTACATTTACATTTTTTGGGGGATTTTGCTCTTATAAGACTAAAAAAGGAAATTACACATGATGGCCCCATTAAAAACCTTTCTCCCCCTTCGGAAAGGAAAAGGGTGCCATGAAAAAGAAAAGAAAAAACATAAAAAATTACATCATGTTATACATAGTATCGCCGAAGCTCATCCGCATTCCAAGACCTTGGAATTTCGTTGCCATCCATGTCCTTCAATCTGTACGATCCAGGCCTTGACGAAGATACTACTAAGAATGGTCCTTCCCATTTCAACTGTAGCTTACCCACTGTATCTGGGTTAGCCACTCTCCGAAGCACCAAGTGTCCCGGCTCAATATTTTTTAGCCGGACTTTTCTATCTCGCCATTTAACTGTTTCAGCCTGATATTTATTGATATTCTCCACGGCCTGAAGCCTGATCCCTTCTAAAGCATCCTTTTCCACAAGGCAAGCATCTTCGGGACCTGATTCTGCCGAAGCTACTACTCTTATTGATCCAGCTTTTGCTTCCTCCGGAGTTATTGCTTCGTCACCGAATAATAATTTGAATGGGGTAAAGCCTGTAGACCTTGATGTTGTTGTATTGTGGCTCCTCACCACTTTGATTAACTGATCTGGCCACTTTCCCCTGGGTTGATTGAAGATTAACTTCATTATTCCTGTCATTATAATGCCGTTGGCCCCTTCAACGAGCCCATTTGACTCCGGATGCCTGACTGATGCAAAATGGATCTTCGTTCCAATTTGATCATAGAAATTTCTAAAAGCTTCGGAGTCAAACTGCGTTCCATTATCTACAGTGATTGCCTTCGGTACCCCGAAGCGACAGACAATATTCTGCCAGAAAAACTTTTGGACAGTGGCCGAAGTTATTGTGGCCAATGGCTTCGCCTCAATCCACTTGGAAAAATACTCCACAGCCACTATAACATATTTTAGATTCCCTTGAGCCGGTGGTAATGGACCCAACAAGTCAAGGCCCCACCTTTGCAATGGCCAGATGGGTTGTATCAGCTGTGTCAAAGACGAAGGTTGTTTTTGATCTCTTGCACATTTCTGACAACCTTCGCACTTTTGCACTAACTCCGCCGCATCCGAAGCTGCCTTCGGCCAATAAAACCCTTGGCGGAAGACTTTCCCAAGTAATCGCCTGGATCCGATGTGGGATCCACACAGGCCTGCATGTATCTCTTTCATCAACTCTATACCTTCGGCTCTAGATAAGCACTTGAGCAGCGGAGCGCAAACTCCATGTTTGTATAATTCCCCTTCTATCATGACATACGGACGAGCTCTTGCCTCTATTCTTTTATTGTAAGCTTCGTCATCTGAAAGGAACTTACCCTGAAGGTAAGAGATTATTTCAGTTCTCCAATCTTCGCTGTAAACAGGAGATATGTTGAGGACTGCTCTTTCAAGGAGCTCCACTGAAGGTGCCTTTATTGTTTCGAAGAACACATCCGAAGGTAACGGCAGCCCCTGTGCCGCAGACTTAGCTAGCAAATCAGCATGCTCATTTTGTCCTCGAGGAATATTCTTGACAGAGAATCCTTCGAAGGATGCTTCGATCCTTCGGACCGTATCTAGATATTTTTCAAGCTTCGGATCTTTAGCCTTGCAACTTTTGTCAACATGACCCGAAACCACCTGGGAATCAGTTTTAAGAATTGCCCTTCTGATTCCCATTGCCTTTAATTTCCGAAGGCCCAGAAGCAGGGCTTCGTACTCAGCAATATTGTTCGTGCAGCTGAAATCAAGTCTTGCTGCATAACAAGTTTTGACCTTGGATGGTGAAACTAACACAGCAGCTGCACCTGCTCCGAAGATTCCCCAAGAGCCATCACAAAACACTGTCCACACTTCGGCATCTTTATTTGCTTCTTCATCCTGAGCCCCTGGCGTCCAGTCGGCAATGAAATCTGCCAATGCTTGAGACTGGATCGAAGATCTATGCACATAATCAATGTAAAATTCGTTGAGCTCTGCAGCCCATTTCCCAATCCGTCCAGTAGCTTCTCTATTTCTCATTATATCCTTCAACGGCTGTGAAGAAGGAACAATGATATTGTATGCCTGAAAATAATGCCGAAGCTTCCTGGATGCCATTAAAACGGCATATAATACCTTCTCCAGCTCTGTATAATTTTTCTTTGAGACACTAAGGACCTCAGATACAAAATACACTGGAACTTGCTTCTTGAGCTGGCCATAAAGCTTCTCCTGGACAAGCGCCGCACTTACTGCTGAGTGCGAAGCTGCCACATATAACAACAGAGGAGCCCCTGGCGTTGGCGGAGTTAATGTTGTGAGATCTATCAAGTATTGCTTCAACTCTTCGAAGGCTTTTTGTTGACTTGGGCCCCATTGAAAGACTTCGGCTGACTTCAGCACCTCGAAAAATGGTAAGTTTCTTTCTGCTGATCTGGATATAAATCTGTTGAGAGATGCCAGCCTTCCTGTCAATCTTTGGGCCCCTTTTCTTGTAGTTGGTGGCTCCATTCGAAGTATAGCTTCGATTTTATTTGGATTAGCTTCGATTCCCTTTGTTGAAACCAAGCATCCAAGAAATTTACCCTTCTTTACTCCGAAGACACATTTCTCTGGATTCAGCTTCAAACCAGCTTGTCTAAAGCTGGCGAAGGTCTCCTGCAGATCAACAATATGATTTTCCTGCTTCGTGCTTTTGACGATAATGTCATCAACATAGGTCAACACATTTCTGCCTATTTGAGACTGAAGAACCTTCGCAGTCATTCTGCTGAAACTTCCTCCAGCGTTTTTGAGCCCCTCAGGCATCCGAAGATAGCAATACGTGCCACTTGGAGTTATGAAGCTAGTTTTCGGCTCATCTTCCTTTTTCATCCAGATTTGATGATATCCTGAGTAACAGTCCAAGAGACTCATGAGCTCTGAAGAAGCTGCTGCATCGACTAGAGAGTCTATCCTTGGCAACGGGAATTCGTCCTTCGGACAAGCCTTGTTGAGATCTGTGAAATCGATACACATTCTCCACTTGCCATTGGCCTTCTTCACCATAACAGTGTTAGCTAGCCACTCTGGATACTTTACTTCTCTGATAACTCCTGCACTGAGGAGTCTTTTTACTTCATTGCGAGCCCCTTCGGCCTTGTCATCAGACATTTTCCGAAGCCTCTGCTTTCGGGGTCTGAAGGATGGGTCAACATTGAGCGAATGTTCAATAACATCCCGATTTACTCCACAGAGATCATTAGCCGACCATGCAAAAACATCTTTGTTGTTGAATAAAAACCTTATCAAGGTTTTCTCCTGGTCTTCAGATAATTGCGAGCCCAACAGCACCTTCTGCTCTGCTATGTCCTCACACAATAGCATGGGCTTCGGCTGATCTGCTGAAGCTGCCTTCTCCCTTCTGAATTTGTACTGTTCACAAGCTTCAGTTCCATCTATATTATGGATTGCCTTGGAGTCGGTCCAGCTTCCTTCGGCCCTTCTAGCAGCTTCCTGGCTTCCATGGATAGCAATAGGCCCTTGGTCCGAAGGTATCTTCATGCAAAGATAGGCAGGATGAAGGATTGCTTCGAAGGCATTAAGAGTACCACGACCAATAATTGCATTGTAAGGATATTCCATGTCAACAATGTCAAACACAACTTGCTCAGTTCTAGTGTTGTTGATGAATCCGAAGGTTACTGACATGGTGATCTTGCCCAGTGCTACAATCTGTCTTCCTCCGAAGCCACAAAGAGGATGTGTAGCATCATGAATCTTATCTTCTGGCTCTTGCATTTGTCTGAAGGCTTTAGCAAATATGATGTCAGCTGCACTGCCTGTATCGACCAAGACATTGTGAACCAGAAATCCTTTGATAACACAAGAGATAACCATGGCATCGTTGTGTGGGTAATCTTTGAGCTGAAGGTCCTCTTGAGAGAAGGTAATAGGAATGTGAGACCATCTTGATTTGATGAAGGGTCCTTGCACCCCAACATGCTGTACTCTTCTCTGCGCTTCCTTCTTCTGCCTCTTGTTAGCTGGCTCTGAGGACGAGCCACCTGTGATCGGGAGCACCAGCTTCGGGTCCGAAGCAACTCCAGCTTGATTGTTGAACGAAGCCATCAGCTCAGAAAAGTGGAAGTGAGTTCACCGGAGGTGGGCGCCAATGTTGGGGACTTGTTCTCAAATGCTAAGAGTTAAGAACAAGGCAACATAAAAAGTGTTAAGTGTTAAAGTCCTTCGTCCTTCGAAGCATTATGTCCCTTCGGGAAATAATGAGTTTCGGACGAAGGTCATAAGAGACATACCTTCGTAAACATAACAAGTAATGACGAAGGACTCATATAAAGCATGAAATATAATATAAGCATCATCATAGAATCATTTCTATTTTATTAACATGGAAAAATAGAAATGATTTCAAATTACAAATGTACCTTCGGTCCTGAGAGAAGGTAAAAAGTACAAGCGTGACGCAAAAGCAAATGCCAAGTCCGCGTGAACAGTACGGGGGTACTGTTCATCTATTTATAGACACAGGACGCAGCCTGTGACGAATTACAATTATGCCCTTTACAAAAGTTTACAACATTATCTTAGACCTCTATGGATAAAAAGGTCATTCTATCTTTATGTCGGTTTGCAACGCCGAAGCTCTATAAAAAGGAACCTTCGGCCATTTCCTGGGGACGATTTCAGCCGAAGCTGCTTCTTCACGCAAGACCTTCGGCGCAACGAAGCATGGGCCCAACATGGTCTCCACCAGAAATCCAAGAATGTGATCTATGGCAAGGAAACATATGTGGGGTGAGTTGTATGAGCCTCTGGTCAACGATCAATGGCCACACAACCCCCATTTTTGTCAAAAATAGCCATGAACGACCATTTTCAATAATATCGAAGGCTAACACCTACAGATTTTTGACCAAGAAATGGTCTCCACCAGAAATCCAAGAATGTGATCTCTGACAAGGAAACATATGTGGGGTGAGGTGTATGAGCGTCTGGTCGATGATCAATGGCCACACAACCCCCATTTTTGTCGAAAATAGCCATGAACGACCATTTTCAATAATACCGAAGGCTAACACCTACGGATTTTTGACCAAGAAATGGTCTCCACCAGAAATCCAAGAATGTGATCTATGGCAAGGAAACATATGTGGGGTGAGGTGTATGAGCGTCTGGTCGATGATCAATGGCCACACAACCCCCATTTTTGTCGAAAATAGCCATGAACGACCATTTTCAATAATACCGAAGGCTAACACCTACGGATTTTTGACCAAGAAATGGTCTCCACCAGAAATCCAAGAATGTGATCTATGGCAAGGAAACATATGTGGGGTGAGGTGTATGAGCCTCTGGTCGATGATCAATGGCCACACAACCCCCATTTTTGTCGAAAATAGCCATGAACGACCATTTTCAATAATACCGAAGGCTAACACCTACGGATTTTTGACCAAGAAATGGTCTCCACCAGAAATCCAAGAATGTGATCTATGGCAAGGAAACATATGTGGGGTGAGGTGTATGAGCCTCTGGTCGATGATCAATGGCCACACAACCCCCATTTTTGTCGAAAATAGCCATGAACGACCATTTTCAATAATATCGAAGGCTAACACCTACGGATTTTTAACCAAGAAATGGTCTCCACCAGAAATCCAAGAATAACACCTACGGATTTTTGACCAAGAAATGGTCTCCACCAGAAATCCAAGAATGTGATCTATGGCAAGGAAACATATGTGGGGTGAGGTGTATGAGCCTCTGGTCGATGATCAATGGCCACACAACCCCCATTTTTGTCGAAAATAGCCATGAATGAAGGTGTATGAGCCTCTAGTCGATGATCAATGGCCACACAACCCCCATTTTTGTCGAAAATAGACATGAACGACCATTTTCAATAATACCGAAGGCTAACACCTACGGATTTTTGACCAAGAAATGGTCTCCACCAGAAATCCAAGAATGTGATCTATGGCAAGGAAACATATGTGGGGTGAGGTGTATGAGCCTCTGGTCGACGATCAATGGCCACACAACCCCCATTTTTGTCAAAAATAGCTATGAACGACCATTTTCAATAATATCGAAGGCTAACACCTACGGATTTTTGACCAAGAAATGGTCTCCACCAGAAATCCAAGAATGTGATCTCTGACAAGGAAACATATGTGGGGTGAGGTCTATGAGCGTCTGGTCGATGATCAATGGCCACACAACCCCCATTTTTGTCGAAAATAGCCATGAACGACCATTTTCAATAATATCGAAGGCTAACACCTACGGATTTTTGACCAAGAAATGGTCTCCACCAGAAATCCAAGAATGTGATCTATGGCAAGGAAACATATGTGGGGTGAGGTGTATGAGCGTCTGGTCGATGATCAATGGCCACACAACCCCCATTTTTGTCGAAAATAGCCATGAACGACCATTTTCAATAATACCGAAGGCTAACACCTACGGATTTTTGACCAAGAAATGGTCTCCACCAGAAATCCAAGAATGTGATCTATGGCAAGGAAACATATGTGGGGTGAGGTGTATGAGCCTCTGGTCGATGATCAATGGCCACACAACCCCCATTTTTGTCGAAAATAGCCATGAACGACCATTTTCAATAATACCGAAGGCTAACACCTACGGATTTTTGACCAAGAAATGGTCTCCACCAGAAATCCAAGAATGTGATCTATGGCAAGGAAACATATGTGGTTGAGGTGTACGAGCCTCTGGTCGATGATCAATGGCCACACAACCCCCATTTTTGTCGAAAATAGCCATGAACGACGATTTTCAATAATACCGAAGGCTAACACGTACGAGTTTTTGACCAAGAAATGGTCTCCACCAGAAATCCAAGAATGTGATCTATGGCAAGGAAACATATGTGGGGTGAAGTGTATGAGCGTCTGGTCGATGATCAATGGCCACACAACCCCCATTTTTGTCGAAAATAGCCATGAACGACCATTTTCAATAATACTAGAGGCTAAGACCTACGGATTTTTGACCAAGAAATGGTCTCCACCAGAAATCCAAGAATGTGATCTATGGCAAGGAAACATATGTGGGGTGAGGTGTATGAGCCTCTGGTCGATGATCAATGGCCACACAACCCCCATTTTTGTCGAAAATAGCCATGAATGAAGGTGTATGAGCCTCTAGTCGATGATCAATGGCCACACAACCCCCATTTTTGTCGAAAATAGACATGAACGACCATTTTCAATAATACCGAAGGCTAACACCTACGGATTTTTGACCAAGAAATGGTCTCCACCAGAAATCCAAGAATGTGATCTATGGCAAGGAAACATATGTGGGGTGAGGTGTATGAGCCTCTGGTCGACGATCAATGGCCACACAACCCCCATTTTTGTCAAAAATAGCTATGAACGACCATTTTCAATAATATCGAAGGCTAACACCTACGGATTTTTGACCAAGAAATGGTCTCCACCAGAAATCCAAGAATGTGATCTATGGCAAGGAAACATATGTGGGGTGAGGTGTATGAGCCTCTGGTCGATGATCAATGGCCACACAACCCCCATTTTTGTCGAAAATAGCCATGAACGACCATTTTCAATAATACCGAAGGCTAACACCTACGGATTTTTGACCAAGAAATGGTCTCCACCAGAAATCCAAGAATGTGATCTATGGCAAGGAAACATATGTGGGGTGAGGTGTATGAGCCTCTGGTCGATGATCAATGGCCACACAACCCCCATTTTTGTCGAAAATAGCCATGAACGACCATTTTCAATAATATCGAAGGCTAACACCTACGGATTTTTAACCAAGAAATGGTCTCCACCAGAAATCCAAGAATAACACCTACGGATTTTTGACCAAGAAATGGTCTCCACCAGAAATCCAAGAATGTGATCTATGGCAAGGAAACATATGTGGGGTGAGGTGTATGAGCCTCTGGTCGATGATCAATGGCCACACAACCCCCATTTTTGTCGAAAATAGCCATGAATGAAGGTGTATGAGCCTCTAGTCGATGATCAATGGCCACACAACCCCCATTTTTGTCGAAAATAGACATGAACGACCATTTTCAATAATACCGAAGGCTAACACCTACGGATTTTTGACCAAGAAATGGTCTCCACCAGAAATCCAAGAATGTGATCTATGGCAAGGAAACATATGTGGGGTGAGGTGTATGAGCCTCTGGTCGACGATCAATGGCCACACAACCCCCATTTTTGTCAAAAATAGCTATGAACGACCATTTTCAATAATATCGAAGGCTAACACCTACGGATTTTTGACCAAGAAATGGTCTCCACCAGAAATCCAAGAATGTGATCTCTGACAAGGAAACATATGTGGGGTGAGGTCTATGAGCGTCTGGTCGATGATCAATGGCCACACAACCCCCATTTTTGTCGAAAATAGCCATGAACGACCATTTTCAATAATATCGAAGGCTAACACCTACGGATTTTTGACCAAGAAATGGTCTCCACCAGAAATCCAAGAATGTGATCTATGGCAAGGAAACATATGTGGGGTGAGGTGTATGAGCGTCTGGTCGATGATCAATGGCCACACAACCCCCATTTTTGTCGAAAATAGCCATGAACGACCATTTTCAATAATACCGAAGGCTAACACCTACGGATTTTTGACCAAGAAATGGTCTCCACCAGAAATCCAAGAATGTGATCTATGGCAAGGAAACATATGTGGGGTGAGGTGTATGAGCCTCTGGTCGATGATCAATGGCCACACAACCCCCATTTTTGTCGAAAATAGCCATGAACGACCATTTTCAATAATACCGAAGGCTAACACCTACGGATTTTTGACCAAGAAATGGTCTCCACCAGAAATCCAAGAATGTGATCTATGGCAAGGAAACATATGTGGTTGAGGTGTACGAGCCTCTGGTCGATGATCAATGGCCACACAACCCCCATTTTTGTCGAAAATAGCCATGAACGACGATTTTCAATAATACCGAAGGCTAACACGTACGAGTTTTTGACCAAGAAATGGTCTCCACCAGAAATCCAAGAATGTGATCTATGGCAAGGAAACATATGTGGGGTGAAGTGTATGAGCGTCTGGTCGATGATCAATGGCCACACAACCCCCATTTTTGTCGAAAATAGCCATGAACGACCATTTTCAATAATACTAGAGGCTAAGACCTACGGATTTTTGACCAAGAAATGGTCTCCACCAGAAATCCAAGAATGTGATCTATGGCAAGGAAACATATGTGGGGTGAGGTGTATGAGCCTCTGGTCGATGATCAATGGCCACACAACCCCCATTTTTGTCGAAAATAGCCATGAATGAAGGTGTATGAGCCTCTAGTCGATGATCAATGGCCACACAACCCCCATTTTTGTCGAAAATAGACATGAACGACCATTTTCAATAATACCGAAGGCTAACACCTACGGATTTTTGACCAAGAAATGGTCTCCACCAGAAATCCAAGAATGTGATCTATGGCAAGGAAACATATGTGGGGTGAGGTGTATGAGCCTCTGGTCGACGATCAATGGCCACACAACCCCCATTTTTGTCAAAAATAGCTATGAACGACCATTTTCAATAATATCGAAGGCTAACACCTACGGATTTTTGACCAAGAAATGGTCTCCACCAGAAATCCAAGAATGTGATCTCTGACAAGGAAACATATGTGGGGTGAGGTCTATGAGCGTCTGGTCGATGATCAATGGCCACACAACCCCCATTTTTGTCGAAAATAGCCATGAACGACCATTTTCAATAATATCGAAGGCTAACACCTACGGATTTTTGACCAAGAAATGGTCTCCACCAGAAATCCAAGAATGTGATCTATGGCAAGGAAACATATGTGGGGTGAGGTGTATGAGCGTCTGGTCGATGATCAATGGCCACACAACCCCCATTTTTGTCGAAAATAGCCATGAACGACCATTTTCAATAATACCGAAGGCTAACACCTACGGATTTTTGACCAAGAAATGGTCTCCACCAGAAATCCAAGAATGTGATCTATGGCAAGGAAACATATGTGGGGTGAGGTGTATGAGCCTCTGGTCGATGATCAATGGCCACACAACCCCCATTTTTGTCGAAAATAGCCATGAACGACCATTTTCAATAATACCGAAGGCTAACACCTACGGATTTTTGACCAAGAAATGGTCTCCACCAGAAATCCAAGAATGTGATCTATGGCAAGGAAACATATGTGGTTGAGGTGTACGAGCCTCTGGTCGATGATCAATGGCCACACAACCCCCATTTTTGTCGAAAATAGCCATGAACGACGATTTTCAATAATACCGAAGGCTAACACGTACGAGTTTTTGACCAAGAAATGGTCTCCACCAAAAATCCAAGAATGTGATCTATGGCAAGGAAACATATGTGGGGTGAAGTGTATGAGCGTCTGGTCGATGATCAATGGCCACACAACCCCCATTTTTGTCGAAAATAGCCATGAACGACCATTTTCAATAATACTAGAGGCTAAGACCTACGGATTTTTGCCCATGAAATGGTCTCCACCAGAAATCCAAGAATGTGATCTATGGCAAGGAAACATATGTGGGGTGAGGTGTATGAGCCTCTGGTCGATGATCAATGGCCACACAACCCCCTTTTTTTGTCGAAAATAGCCATGAACGACCATTTTCAATAATATCGAAGGCTAACACCTACGGATTTTTCACCAAGAAATGGTCTCCACCAGAAATCCAAGAATGTGATCTACGACAAGGAAACATATGTGGGGTGAGGTGTATGAGCCTCTGGTCGACGATCAATGGCCACACAACCCCCATTTTGCCGAAAATAGCCATGAATGACCATTTTCAATAATACCGAAGGCTAACACCTACAGATTTTTGACCAAGAAATGGTCTCCACCAGAAATCCAAGAATGTGATCTATGGCAAGGAAACATATGTGGTTGAGGTGTACGAGCCTCTGGTCGATGATCAAAGGCCACACAACCCCCATTTTTGTCGAAAATAGCCATGAACGACCATTTTCAATAATACCGAAGGCTAACACCTACGGATTTTTGACCAAGAAATGGTCTCCACCAAAAATGCAAGAATGTGATCTATGGCAAGGAAACATATATGGGGTGAGGTGTATGAGCCTCTGGTCGATGATCAATGGCCACACAACCCCCATTTTTGTCGAAAATAGCCATGAACGGCCATTTTCAATAATATCGAAGGCTAACACGTACGAGTTTTTGACCAAGAAATGGTCTCCACCAAAAATCCAAGAATGTGATCTATGGCAAGGAAACATATGTGGGGTGAGGTGTATGAGCCTCTCGTCGATGATCAATGGCCACACAACCCCCATTTTTGTCGAAAATAGCCATGAACGACCATTTTCAATAATATCGAAGGCTAACACCTACGGATTTTTAACCAAGAAATGGTCTCCACCAGAAATCCAAGAATAACACCTACGGATTTTTGACCAAGAAATGGTCTCCACCAGAAATCCAAGAATGTGATCTATGGCAAGGAAACATATGTGGGGTGAGGTGTATGAGCCTCTGGTCAACGATCAATGGCCACACAACCCCCATTTTTGTCAAAAATAGCCATGAACGACCATTTTCAATAATATCGAAGGCTAACACCTACAGATTTTTGACCAAGAAATGGTCTCCACCAGAAATCCAAGAATGTGATCTCTGACAAGGAAACATATGTGGGGTGAGGTGTATGAGCGTCTGGTCGATGATCAATGGCCACACAACCCCCATTTTTGTCGAAAATAGCCATGAACGACCATTTTCAATAATACCGAAGGCTAACACCTACGGATTTTTGACCAAGAAATGGTCTCCACCAGAAATCCAAGAATGTGATCTATGGCAAGGAAACATATGTGGGGTGAGGTGTATGAGCGTCTGGTCGATGATCAATGGCCACACAACCCCCATTTTTGTCGAAAATAGCCATGAACGACCATTTTCAATAATACCGAAGGCTAACACCTACGGATTTTTGACCAAGAAATGGTCTCCACCAGAAATCCAAGAATGTGATCTATGGCAAGGAAACATATGTGGGGTGAGGTGTATGAGCCTCTGGTCGATGATCAATGGCCACATAACCCCCATTTTTGTCGAAAATAGCCATGAACGACCATTTTCAATAATACCGAAGGCTAACACCTACGGATTTTTGACCAAGAAATGGTCTCCACCAGAAATCCAAGAATGTGATCTATGGCAAGGAAACATATGTGGGGTGAGGTGTATGAGCCTCTGGTCGATGATCAATGGCCACACAACCCCCATTTTTGTCGAAAATAGCCATGAACGACCATTTTCAATAATATCGAAGGCTAACACCTACGGATTTTTAACCAAGAAATGGTCTCCACCAGAAATCCAAGAATAACACCTACGGATTTTTACCAAGAAATGGTCTCCACCAGAAATCCAAGAATGTGATCTATGGCAAGGAAACATATGTGGGGTGAGGTGTATGAGCCTCTGGTCGATGATCAATGGCCACACAACCCCCATTTTTGTCGAAAATAGCCATGAATGAAGGTGTATGAGCCTCTAGTCGATGATCAATGGCCACACAACCCCCATTTTTGTCGAAAATAGACATGAACGACCATTTTCAATAATACCGAAGGCTAACACCTACGGATTTTTGACCAAGAAATGGTCTCCACCAGAAATCCAAGAATGTGATCTATGGCAAGGAAACATATGTGGGGTGAGGTGTATGAGCCTCTGGTCGACGATCAATGGCCACACAACCCCCATTTTTGTCAAAAATAGCTATGAACGACCATTTTCAATAATATCGAAGGCTAACACCTACGGATTTTTGACCAAGAAATGGTCTCCACCAGAAATCCAAGAATGTGATCTCTGACAAGGAAACATATGTGGGGTGAGGTGTATGAGCGTCTGGTCGATGATCAATGGCCACACAACCCCCATTTTTGTCGAAAATAGCCATGAACGACCATTTTCAATAATACCGAAGGCTAACACCTACGGATTTTTGACCAAGAAATGGTCTCCACCAGAAATCCAAGAATGTGATCTATGGCAAGGAAACATATGTGGGGTGAGGTGTATGAGCGTCTGGTCGATGATCAATGGCCACACAACCCCCATTTTTGTCGAAAATAGCCATGAACAACCATTTTCAATAATACCGAAGGCTAACACCTACGGATTTTTGACCAAGAAATGGTCTCCACCAGAAATCCAAGAATGTGATCTATGGCAAGGAAACATATGTGGGGTGAGGTGTATGAGCCTCTGGTCGATGATCAATGGCCACACAACCCCCATTTTTGTCGAAAATAGCCATGAACGACCATTTTCAATAATACCGAAGGCTAACACCTACGGATTTTTGACCAAGAAATGGTCTCCACCAGAAATCCAAGAATGTGATCTATGGCAAGGAAACATATGTGGTTGAGGTGTACGAGCCTCTGGTCGATGATCAATGGCCACACAACCCCCATTTTTGTCGAAAATAGCCATGAACGACCATTTTCAATAATACCGAAGGCTAACACGTACGAGTTTTTGACCAAGAAATGGTCTCCACCAGAAATCCAAGAATGTGATCTATGGCAAGGAAACATATGTGGGGTGAAGTGTATGAGCGTCTGGTCGATGATCAATGGCCACACAACCCCCATTTTTGTCGAAAATAGCCATGAACGACCATTTTCAATAATACTAGAGGCTAAGACCTACGGATTTTTGCCCATGAAATGGTCTCCACCAGAAATCCAAGAATGTGATCTATGGCAAGGAAACATATGTGGGGTGAGGTGTATGAGCCTCTGGTCGATGATCAATGGCCACACAACCCCCTTTTTTTGTCGAAAATAGCCATGAACGACCATTTTCAATAATATCGAAGGCTAACACCTACGGATTTTTCACCAAGAAATGGTCTCCACCAGAAATCCAAGAATGTGATCTACGACAAGGAAACATATGTGGGGTGAGGTGTATGAGCCTCTGGTCGATGATCAATGGCCACACAACCCCCATTTTGTCGAAAATAGCCATGAATGACCATTTTCAATAATACCGAAGGCTAACACCTACGGATTTTTGACCAAGAAATGGTCTCCACCAGAAATCCAAGAATGTGATCTATGGCAAGGAAACATATGTGGTTGAGGTGTACGAGCCTCTGGTCGATGATCAATGGCCACACAACCCCCATTTTTGTCGAAAATAGCCATGAACGACCATTTTCAATAATACCGAAGGCTAACACGTACGAGTTTTTGACCAAGAAATGGTCTCCACCAGAAATCCAAGAATGTGATCTATGGCAAGGAAACATATGTGGTGTGAGGTTTATGAGCCTCTAGTCGATGATAAATGGCCACACAACCCCCATTTTTTATGAAAATAGCCATGAGCGACCTTGAAAATAGCCATGAGCGACCATTTTCAATAATACTAGAGGCTAACACCTACGGATTTTAGACCAAGAAATGGTCTCCACCAGAAATCCAAGAATGTGATCTATGGCAAGGAAACATATGTGGGTGTCGAAAATAGCCATGAACGACCATTTTCAATAATACCGAAGGCTAACACCTACGGATTTTTGACCAAGAAATGGTCTCCACCAGAAATCCAAGAATGTAATCTATGGCAAGGAAACATATGTGGGGTGAGGTTTATGAGCCTCTAGTCGATGATAAATGGCCACACAACCCCCATTTTTTATGAAAATAGCCATGAGCGACCATTTTCAATAATACTAGAGGCTAAGACCTACGGATTTTTGACCAAGAAATGGTTGAAAGGGAATTAGGCTTACACCTAGTTCCTATATAATTTTGGTGGTTGAATTGCCCAACACAAACAATTGGACTGACTAGTTTTGCTCTAGATTATATGTTCTACAGGTGCCAAAGGTTCATCTATAACCATACTAAATCGACTGTCCGAAATACCGTAGATTATTTCGGACAGGAGAAGCTTTTTGGAAAAACAGGCAAAGCGCGGACTGTCCGGGCCCTTGCGGCGGACCGTCCGCGACACAAGGATGTCACTCGGCCAGAACCAATGCAAAAATTGAAGTCTACACTATGGACTGTCCGGAGGAAAAGCAAAGACCATCCGAGCCCTTGCGCGGACCGTCCGGCCTCTGGCGCGGACCGTCCGGTAGGTGAGAAACCGAAAAACCCGAAGGTGACGGGTTCGGAGAAATGAATTATAGCGGGTTCGCGGACCGTCCAGGCCAGGATCGCGGACCGTCCGCGACTGGGTCTGTCTGACATCTGACAACGCATTAAATGCAATATAGCCGTTGATATAGCCGTTACTGCTGACCGTTGCATTTTCAGCCGTTGATCTACTGGGGCGGACCGTCCGGACCTGGCACGCGGACCGTCCGCGCTCAGCAGAATGGAGCAACGGCTAGGAAGTGGTTGGTGGCTATAAATACAACCCCAACCACCTCCATTCACTTCATCCAAGCATTCCAACCTTCAACATTCAATACAAGAGCTAGCATTCCATTCCAAGACACATTCAAAGCCTCCATCTCTCCAAGTTTCACAATTGAGAAAAGAGATCATTAGTGATTAGTGACTTGAGAGAGAAAGTGATCTGTGTCTTATTCGTCGCTCTTGTCGCTTGGCCTTTTTGCAATCGTGCTTTCTTGATTCTTTCATTACGATCAAGCACTCACTTGTAATCGAGGCAAGAGGCACCAATTGTGTGGTGGCCCTTGTGGGAACTTTGTGTTCCAAGTGATTGAGAAGAGAAAGCTCACTCGATCCGTGGGATCGTTTGAGAGAGGGAAGGGTTGAAAGAGACCCGCCCTTTGTGGCCTCCTCAACGGGGAGTAGGTTTGCAAGAACCGAACCTCGGTAAAACAAATCCGCGTGTCACACTCTTCATTTGCTTGCGATTTGTTTTCCACCCTCTCTCGCGGACTCGTTTCTTTATTACTAACGCTAACCCGGCTTGTAGTTGTGTTTATATTTGTAAATTTCAGTTTCGCCCTATACACCCCCCCTCTAGGCGACTTTCAATTGGTATCAAAGCTCGGTGCTTCATTAGAGCCTAACCGCTCGAAGTGATGTCGGGAGATCACGCCAAGAAGGAGATGGAGACCGGCGAAAAGCCCACTACAAGCCACGGGAGCACTTCATCGGAAGAGTCCCGCACCAAAAGGAGGGAGAAGAAGAAGAGCTCCTCCAACAAAGGGAAGGAGAAGAAATCTTCTTCTCACCACAAAGAGAAGAAGGAAAAATCTTCTTCCCACAAGCCGCATCGAAGCGGGGACAAGCAAAAGAGGATGAGGAAAGTGGTCTACTACGAGACCGACACTTCATCAACATCAACCTCCGACTTCGATGCGCCCTCCGTAACTTCTAAACGCCAAGAGCGTAAGAAGTTTAGTAAGACCCCCCTACACTATTCTCGCATTTCTAAACATGCACCTCTACTTTCCGTCCCATTAGGCAAACCACCAACTTTTGATGGTGAAGATTATGCTAGGTGGAGTGATTTAATGAGATTTCATCTAACCTCACTCCACAAAAGTATATGGGATGTTGTTGAGTTTGGTGCACAGGTACCGTCAGTAGGGGATAAAGACTATGACGAGGATGAGGTGGCCCAAATCGAGCACTTCAACTCTCAAGCGACAACAATACTCCTCGCCTCTTTGAGTAGAGAGGAGTATAACAAAATTCAAGGGTTGAAGAGCGCCAAGGAGGTTTGGGATGTGCTCAAAACCACGCACGAGGGAGACGAGCTCACCAAGATCACCAAGCGGGAAACGATCGAGGGGGAGCTCGGTCGGTTTCGGCTTCGCAAAGGGGAGGAGCCACAACATATGTACAACCGGCTCAAGACCTTGGTGAACCAAGTGCGCAACCTCGGGAGCGTAAAGTGGGATGACCACGAGGTGGTTAAGGTTATTCTAAGATCTCTTATTTTCCTTAACCCTACTCAAGTTCAATTAATTCATGGTAATCGTAGATATACTAAAATGACCCCCGAGGAAGTTATCGGGCATTTTGTAAGTTTTGAGTGCATGGTCGAAGGCTCAAGGAAGATCAACGAGCTTGATGATCCATCTACATCCGAAGCTCAACCCGTCGCATTCAAAGCGACGGAAGAAAAGAAGGAGGAGTCTACACCAAATCGACAACCAATAGACGCCTCCAAGCTTGACAATGAAGAAATGGCGCTAGTCATCAAGAGCTTCCGCCAAATCCTCAAACAGAGGAGGGGGAAAGACTACAAGTCCCGCTCCAAGAAGGTTTGCTACAAATGTGGTAAGCCCGGTCATTTTATTGCTAAATGTACTATATCAAGTGACAGTGACCGAGGCAACGACAAGAAAGGGAGAAGAAAGGAGAAGAGGTACTACAAGAAGAAGGGCGGAGATGCCCATGTTTGTCGGGAGTGGGATTCCGACGAAAGCTCAAGCGACTCCTCCGACGACGAGGACGCCGCCAACATCGCCGTCACCAAGGGACTTCTCTTCCCAAACGTCGGCCACAAGTGCCTCATGGCAAAGGACGGCAAAAAGAAGGTAAAATCCAAATCATTCACTAAATATGAGTCTTCTAGTGATGATAATGCTAGTGATGAGGAGGATAACTTGCGCTCTCTTTTTGCCAACCTCAACATGCAACAAAAAGAAAAACTTAATGAATTGATTAGTGCCATTCATGAAAAGGATGATCTCTTGGACACCCAAGAGGACTTCCTTATTAAAGAAAATAAGAAGCATGTTAAGGTTAAAAATGCTTATGCTCTAGAAGTAGAAAAATGTGAAAAATTATCTAGTGAGCTAAGCACTTGCCGTGAGATGATTGACAACCTTAGGAATGAAAATGCTAGTTTAAATAAGGTTGATTCACATGTTTGCAATGTTTCAATTCCCAATCCTAGAGATAATAATGATGATTTGCTTGCTAGGATTGATGAATTAAACATTTCCCTTGCTAGCCTTAGAGATGAAAATAAAAAATTGCTTGCTAAGGCTAAAGATTTTGATGTTTGCAAAATTACAATTTCCGATCTTAGAGATAAGAATGATATACTTCATGCTAAGATTGTTGAACTTAATTCTTGCAAACCCTCTACATCTACCATTGAGCATGTCACTATTTGCACTAGATGTAGAGATATTGATGTAGATGCTATTCATGATCACATGATTTTAATTAAACAACAAAATGATCATATAGCTAAATTAGATGCTAAAATTGCCGAGCACAACCTAGAAAATGAGAAATTTAAATTTGCTCGTAGCATGCTTTATAATGGGAGACGCCCTGGCATCAAGGATGGCATTGGCTTCCAAAGGGGAGACAATGTCAAACTTAATGCCCCTCCTAAAAGATTGTCCAATTTTGTTAAGGGCAAGGCTCCCATGCCTCAGGATAACGAGGGTTACATTTTATACCCTGCCGGTTATCCCGAGGACAAAATTAGAAAAATTCATTCTAGGAAGTCTCACTCTGGTTCTAACCATGCTTTTATGTATAAGAGTGAGACATCTAGCTCTAGGCAACCAACCCGTGCTAGGTTGTCTAGAAAGAAAACTCCTAGTGCATCAAATGATCAAAACATTTCCTTTAAAACTTTTGATGCATCTTATGTTTTAACTAACAAATCCGGCAAGGTAGTTGCCAAATATGTTGGGGGCAAGCACAAGGGGTCAAAGACTTGTGTTTGGGTACCCAAAGTTCTTGTGTCTAATGCCAAAGGACCCAAAACCATTTGGGTACCTAAAGTCAAGAACTAAACTTGTTTTGTACGTTTATGCATCCGGGGGCTCAAGTTGGATACTCGACAGCGGGTGCACGAACCACATGACAGGGGAGAAGAAAATGTTCTCCTCCTATGAGAAAAACCAAGATCCCCAACGAGCTATCACATTCGGGGATGGAAATCAAGGTTTGGTCAAAGGTTTGGGTAAAATTGCTATATCTCCGGACCATTCCATTTCCAATGTTTTTCTTGTTGATTCCTTAGATTACAACTTGCTTTCTGTTTCCCAATTATGTCAAATGGGCTACAACTGTCTATTCACTGATGTTGGGGACTTGTTCTCAAATGCTTCGGTCCTGCGGAGGGCAGAAGTACAAGCGTGATGCGAAAGCAAATGACAGATTCACGTGAACAGTACAGAGGTACTGTTCATCTATTTATAGGCACAGGTCGCAGCCTGTGACAAATTACAATTATGTCCCTTGCGAAAGTTTACAGCATTGACTCAGACCTATATGTATAAAAAGGTCATTCTATCTCTATGTCGGTTTAAAACGTCGAAGTTCCATGAAAAGGGACCTTCGGCCATCTCTTGGAGACGACTTCAGCCGAAGCTGTTTCTTCGTGTGAGACCTTCGGCGCACCGAAGCACAATCCCAACAGTAGCCCCTTTCGCGGTGCTAGATTGTTCTTCGTAACGAGCTTGACCCGTGAAAAAAGCCTCTTCAGCTTCGGGAAGCCGAAGGTCCAAAAAACACCTTCCCTGAGCTCGTTGCGGAGAAACGATCCGACTTCCGAGCGCGTGTCGGTCCCACCTTGCAGAGTTACTGTTTGATCCTTGCGGCCCACTGCGCAGCGGGTACAAGTTACTGCGCGCCTGGTGTAACAATTCCGCCGCTTCGCCTTCTTACCTGCAGCACTATATAAACTGACAAGTAGTTGTGAAGTTACCACAGCATTCATTGCTATTTGCACTGTTTTGCTGCCAAAATTTTTAACCATCGCCGAAGCTTGCTTGTCAGAATTGAACGAAGCTCCATCTTGAAACCTGCTTCGGAGAAAAAAGTATTAAAGTTTCACAAGTTCATAGTTAAATGGCCAGAATCCGTTCTACTGCTAGGATTGAACGCGAGGGGGAGGAAACTGAAGCTTCGGAGACCGTCCCTATCTCCGAAGCCATGCAACGGTCCGGGCTGGTGATTTCGGAAAAGATTCCTATTGATGATGCAGAACAAGCAATCGCTGAAGCAGAAGGAGAAGAAGCTGAGGAAACAGACTCCGAAGATGATTATCACCTTGCCACACCAAGCAAACCCAGCCATTTGGACTTCGGGAAATCTACTGTTTCGAAGGCTGACTTGTCCAAGATGGTAAAGTCAGGCTATTTTACTGAAAATCAAAAGAAGCTACTACGCTTCGGAGGAGAAGAGACTACCCCAAAGCCGGAGAAAGATGAAATTGTTATTTTTAAAAGCTTCTTAAAGGCTGGGTTGAGATTCCCCCTTCATGGGATTATTGCAGAGATATTGAATAATTTTGGAATCTATTTTCACCAGCTAACCCCTAACGCTATCGTTAGGCTTAGTGTTTATATTTGGGCACTCCGAAGCCAGGCGGTGGAACCGTTTGCGGACAGCTTTTGCCGAGTTCATGAACTGCACTACCAGACAAAGGCTAGAAAGGATGGATTACATGACAACTTTGGTTGCTATAATTTTGCTTATCGGAAAACTTCAAAGTGTCCTGTGATTAGCTACCGAAGCAAATGGGCAGCAGGGTGGAAATCGGAATGGTTCTATGTTAAGGTTGATGATGATAAAGAGAAGCTTGTGCAAAGCCCACTGGAACTGACCTTCGGAGAAACCCGCCCCCAGTGCCACATGTTACCAGAGGGTTCAACTCAAAAAGCAATGTATGAATTCAAAATAATTGCAGAAAATATCAGTACAAGGGACCTGGTCCAGGAATTCTTGGCTTTCAAAGTTTTCCCTAGTGTAAAAGAGTGGGAAATGCCGAAGCTGGAGGGGGAAAAGAAAAAGGGTGAACTTGTACGCTTGCCTTACTACTTCAAATTTAAGAAATTCTTTAAAACTCCTTGCCAAGAGTGGCTAGATACGATTGAAGTGATGTGCAACGAAATACTTGGTAATTATTCCAAGAAAGAAGATCAATTGATGACTGCAGCCTTCGGCAGCCGTCCAAAACGAAGGCTGAATCGAGTATTGGACGCCCTGGGCTTTGAATATCCAGACTACGAAGATCTGAACAAAGGTGCCAAGGGCCAAAAAAGGAAAAGAGCAACTGAAGCCTTAGATGAAGGTGAAAAAGAACCAATAAAGAAGAAAATTCAAAAGAAAAAGAAAACTTCTTCTCCGAAGCAACAAATGTCCGAAGCAGAAGAAACCCCCGCATCGCCTTCTGCTGCTGTTGTTGGGGAAATTCTGAAGGTAATGACTGAATCCTTACCTGCGAAGCTAAGTCCACTAAGTCCTCAACTGACAAAGTTTTTTCAGAAGGACAAGGAGCCCGAGAAATCAAGGAAAACAATCAAGGCAAAGAAACAAAGAATCATTACCGTGACAGAGGTAATTGACAAAACGCCGCCAAGAGCTTCGGCCCAAAAAACACAAGCGGCTGCAGAGGGAGCAGATATTGAAATTGCACCTTCGGAGGCCGCAGCCGCCGAAGGTACCTCAGCTGAAGATTTTAATTTAGAGAGCACAATTGAACATATTGACCAAATGCTGCTAGACATGGCTGCAGAAGAAGCTGCTACTGCTGTCGGAGAAACTGTGACCGTAGCGTCAAAGAAAGGTAAAGAAATTGCTGACGAAGCTTCAAAAAACGAAACCTTCGCGTTTCAAAACTTAGTTGGAGAACATCTAACAAAAGCTGAAATAGAAGAGCTTAAAGAGTATGCCCAATCCTGCGGATACAAACCTGGGGCACTCCTCTTCGGAGGTGTTGATGATGAGAAGTTAGAGTGTATTCGGGACCAAACAGGGGCCAGAGTTATTAGTACTCTGTCCAAGAGTATTGGATTTCCGAAGCTAGAAGCAGATATCAGCCGCTACCGACGACAGCATGTCGTTGGTAGTTTGTTTTATTCCAACTTCAAGGTAAATGACTTGTCCCCTAACTTTTACTGCTCCTAACAAAAACATGTCTGATGAAGGTTGTGTTTGTGTAGAGTATGCTATTGAGCAAGGCTTT
Organism: Zea mays; assembly: GCF_902167145.1. Lineage (NCBI taxonomy): Eukaryota > Viridiplantae > Streptophyta > Magnoliopsida > Poales > Poaceae > Zea > Zea mays. Next base: position 64,061 of record NW_023367373.1, read on the forward strand.
GCAAATGCAGCAGGATCTTGAAGATAAGAAGCATGAAGTTATGATTGAAAATTTGGAAAACAAAATAAAGGAACAATCAGATGCTTTTGAGAAAAAGAACTTCGAACTCCAGGCAGCCGAAGGGTTACTGGCGGAAGCTGAAGCAAAAATATTAGAACTGAACACGAAGCTTCTCCGCCAGTCTGAGCAGTTCGAACAAGAAAAACAAGATCTCAATGCAAAACTTGAAGCCGAAGCTCAGCAAAATTCGGATTTGAGAAAATTATTGACAAATCTTCAAGAAAAATGCCTAGAATTTAGCAACAAGTGCATTCAGCGACTAAGAAAGATTTTTCATTCGGTTGGAGCTAGCAGCGAAAAATTTACCCCCTCAGCTGAAGACCTACCACAAACCTTCGAACACATTGAGGGGGAAATTGACGAGCTCGACGAAGTCATAGCTGGGCATGGTGATTTCTGTGCCTGGGTAGCTTCTCGAGGGACTGCTGCAGCCTTCATGAAGGCTGGCTGTGAACATGGAAAAGTTGTTAACAGGCCCAACTTCGCCTTATCTCCATCAATCCTGGATGATATGCCTGACCTTGCCCGAAGTATCTCCAACAGATTTATAAAAATGATATGGACAAAAGGCGGGCGGGAGAAGGCTGGAGATGAAGCACGAAGCCATCTTGAACCAGTAAGAGATAATACTTCGTACTTACCTTTTTCTTTGCACTTGATTTTTACTCACGGTTCCTTGATTTATGTAGGATGACGAAGGTGAAGATGATGCCTAAGTTATGTCGCCGAAACTGTCGCCGAAGCTGAAGCTTAATGAAGATCAGTAGAAATGTACTATAGGAAAAAACTCAGGATACTTTTGTAACAAGTTTTGTAAATACAATTGAACTGTTCTCAAGGAACTTTGTACATACCTTGTAATATATCCTTACCCTTCGATTGAGTCGCTTTGATGTGGACGAAATCAGTATTTTGAGCCGAAGGCGAAAAAACACCTTCCCTTCTTTTCGTACACAACGAAGCCTAAACGGTCGCTTCCTCTTTTTGCCAAAGCTTTTCTTCACATAGCAAAACATAAAAAACTACTTCTTCTTTCTGCCGAAGCTTTTACATAGCAAGACATAAAAGACTACTTCTTCTTTCTGCCGAAGCTTTTACATAGCAAGACATAAGAGACTACTTCTTCTTTCTGCCGAAGCTTTTACATAACAAAACATAAAAGACTGCTACTCTTATATACAACGATTCATAAAAATCCAGTTCTCCCTTATACTGAAACTTTTCTTTGTGCCAAAGCAACGGAACTTTTCACTTTTGCACACAACATAGCGTAACAAGTCATAAAAAGGCACTTCTCCGAAGCTTTTTTGCCGAAGCAGCCACTTGGGAATACAAATGCTATGAATGAATGCTTATGCATGCGAATGTTATGATGTAATGTAATGCACGAATGAATGTCCGAAGCATATGTCCGAAGCCATATTGTCAGCCATTACTTGGAAACAACCACACATTAGCTCTGCATTCCCTTAGGAACGACTTTGGAGCTTCTTCGCCTCTTACTTAGGCAATATCAGCGTTGACTTTTCGCTGTAAGCTCTGCATCCCCTTAGGGACGTCTTTGGAGCTTCTTCGTCTTTTACTTAGACGGTATAAGCTCTGCATTCCCTTGGGAACGTCTTTGGAGCTTCTTCGCCTTTTACTTTCGGCGGAATCAGCGTTGATTTTTCGCTGTGAGCTCTGCATCCCCTTAGGGACGTCTTTGGAGCTTCTTCTCTTTTTTAGCTTCGGCACTCGATGGTGCGCTCTCAGCTTTTACATTTACATTCTTTGGGGGATTTTGCTCTTATAAATCTAAAAAGGAAATTACATAAGATGGCCCCATTAAAAACCTTTCTCCCCCTTTTAGAAAGGAAAAGGGTGCCATGAAAAAGAAAAGAAAAGTCAAAATTACATCGAGTTATACATAAAACCGCCGAAGCTCATCCGCATTCCAAGATCTTGGAATTTCATTGCCATCCATGTCCTTCAGTCTGTACGAGCCAGGCCTTGACGAAGATGCTACTAAGAAAGGCCCTTCCCATTTCAGTTGCAATTTGCCCACTGTATCCGGATTGGCCACTCTCCGAAGCACCAAGTGTCCTGGCTCAATATTTTTTAGCCGGACCTTTCTATCTCGCCATTTAACTGTTTCAGCCTGATACTTATTGATATTCTCCACGGCCTGAAGCCTGATCCCTTCTAAGGCATCTTTTTCCACGAGACAAGTATCTTCGGGACTTGATTCTGCCGAAGCTACCACTCTTATTGATCCAGCTTTGGCTTCTTCCGGGGTTATTGCTTCGTCACCAAATAACAACTTAAATGGGGTAAAGCCTGTAGATCTTGATGCTGTTGTATTATGGCTCCATACCACTTTGGTAAGCTGATCTGGCCACTTTCCCCTTGGTTGATTGAAGATTAGCTTCATTATTCCTGTCATTATGATGCCGTTGGCCCTTTCAACAAGCCCATTCGACTCCGGGTGCCTGACTGACGCAAAGTGGATCTTCGTGCCAATTTGATCACAAAAATTTCTGAATTCTTCGGAGTCGAATTGTGTTCCATTATCTACAGTTATAGCCTTCGGCACTCCGAAGCGACAGACAATATTCTGCCAGAAAAATTTTTGGACAGTGGCCGAAGTTATTGTAGCTAATGGCTTCGCCTCAATCCACTTGGAAAAATATTCCACAGCAACTACAACATATTTCAGATTGCCTTGAGCCGGTGGTAATGGGCCCAGCAAATCGAGGCCCCACCTTTGCAATGGCCAGATGGGTTGTATTAGCTGTGTCAAAGACGAAGGTTGTTTTTGATCTCTTGCACATTTCTGACAACCTTCGCACTTTTGAACTAACTCAGCTGCATCCGAAGCTGCCTTCGGCCAATAAAATCCTTGACGGAACACTTTTCCAAGTAACGGCCTGGATCCGATGTGGGATCCACAAAGGCCTGCATGTATCTCCTTCATCAACTCTATACCTTCGGCTCTAGACAAGCACTTGAGCAGCGGGGCACAAACTCCATGCTTGTATAACTCCCCTTCTATAATGATATACGGGCGAGCTCTTGCCTCTATTCTTTTATTATAAGCTTCGTCATCTGATAGGAAGTTACCCTGAAGGTAAGAAATTATTTCAGTTCTCCAATCTTCACTGTATACAGGAGAAATAGCCAGAACTGCTCTTTCAAGTAACTCTACTGAAGGTGCCTTTATTGTTTCGAAGAATACATCCGAAGGTAACGGCAGCCCCTGTGCTGCAGACCTGGCTAACAAATCAGCATGTTCATTTTGCCCTCGAGGGATATTCTTAACAGAAAATCCTTCGAAGGAAGCTTCGATCCTTCGGACTGTGTCTAGGTATTTTTCAAGCTTCGGGTCTTTAGCCTTGCAACTTTTGTCAATATGACCCGAAACAATCTGAGAGTCAGTTTTAAGGATCGCCCTCCTGATCCCCATCGCCTTTAGTTTCCGAAGACCCAGGAGCAAGGCTTCATACTCAGCAATATTATTTGTGCAGCTGAAATCCAGTCTTGCTGCATAGCAAGTTTTAACCTTGGACGGTGAAACCAAAACAGCAGCTGCTCCTGCTCCGAAGGTTCCCCAGGAGCCATCACAAAACACTGTCCAAGCTTCGGCATCTTTATTCGCTTCTTCGCCCTGAGCCCCTGGCGTCCAGTCGGCAATAAAATCTGCCAATGCTTGAGACTGGATCGAGGATCTGTGCACATAATCAATGTAAAATTCATTAAGCTCCGCAGCCCATTTTCCAATTCGGCCAGTAGCTTCTTTATTTCTCATGATATCTTTCAACGGCTGCGAAGAAGGAACAATAATATTATATGCCTGAAAGTAATGCCGAAGCTTCCTGGATGCCATTAGAACGGCATACAACACCTTCTCCAGTTCTGTATAATTTTTCTTTGAGACACTAAGGACCTCAGATACAAAATATACTGGGACCTGCTTCTTGATTTGTCCATCAAACTTCTCCTGCACAAGTGCCGCACTTACTGCTGAGTGCGAAGCTGCCACATACAACAACAGAGGAGCCCCTGGCATTGGTGGAGTTAATGTTGTTAGATCTATCAGGTATTGCTTGAGTTCTTCGAAAGCTTTTTGTTGAGCTGGGCCCCATTGAAAGACTTCAGCTGATTTTAGCACCTCGAAGAAGGGTAGATTTCTTTCCGCTGATCTGGATATAAATCTGTTAAGAGAAGCCAGTCTTCCTGTCAATCTTTGGGCCCCCTTTCTTGTGGTTGGTGGCTCCATTCGAAGTATAGCTTCGATTTTATTTGGGTTAGCTTCAATTCCCTTTGTTGAAACCAAGCATCCAAGGAACTTACCCTTCTTCACTCCGAAGACACATTTTTCTGGATTCAGCTTCAGACCAGCTTGTCTGAAGCTGGCGAAGGTCTCCTGCAGATCAGCAATATGGTCTTCTTGCTTCGTGCTTTTTACAATAATATCATCAACATAGGTCAACACATTTCTGCCTATCTGAGATTGGAGAACCTTCGCAGTCATCCTGCTGAAACTCCCTCCAGCATTCTTAAGCCCCTCAGGCATCCGAAGATAGCAATATGTACCACTTGGGGTTATGAAACTAGTCTTCGGCTCATCCTCCTTTTTCATCCAGATTTGATGATAGCCTGAGTAACAATCCAGGAGACTCATGAGTTCCGAAGAAGCTGCTGCATCAACTAAAGAGTCTATCCTTGGCAGCGGGAACTCATCTTTCGGACAAGCCTTGTTGAGATCTGTGAAATCAATACACATTCTCCACTTTCCATTGGCCTTCTTCACCATAACAGTGTTAGCTAGCCATTCTGGATACTTGACTTCTCTGATAACTCCTGCACTTAGGAGTCTTTTTACTTCGTTGCGAGCCCCTTCGGCCTTGTCATCAGACATTTTCCGAAGCCTCTGCTTGCGGGGTCTGAAGGATGGGTCAACATTGAGCGAATGTTCAATAACATCCCGATTCACTCCACAAAGATCATTGGCTGACCATGCAAAAACATCTTTATTGTTGAATAAAAACCTTATCAAGGTTTTCTCTTGATCTTCAGATAATTGCGAGCCCAATAGCACCTTCTGCTCTGCTATATCCTCACACAGCAGCATGGGCTTCGGCTGATCAGCCGAAGCTGCTTTTTCCCTCCTGAACTTATACTGTTCACAAGCTTCAACTCCATCTATATTATGAATTGCCTTGGAATCAGTCCAGCTTCCTTCGGCCCTTCTGGCAGCTTCCTGACTCCCATGAATAGCAATAGGGCCTTGGTCCGAAGGTATCTTCATGCAGAGATAGGCTGGGTGAAGAATTGCTTCAAAAGCATTTAGGGTACCCCGACCAATGATGGCGTTGTAGGGGTATTCCATGTCAACAATATCAAACACAATTTGCTCAGTCCTTGTGTTATGAACAAATCCGAAGGTTACTGGCATGGTAATCTTCCCGAGTGCCACAATCTGCCGCCCTCCGAAACCACAAAGAGGGTGCGTAGCATCATGAATCTTGTCTTCAGGCTCTTGCATCTGTCTGAAGGCTTTGGCAAATATAATGTCAGCTGCACTGCCTGTGTCAACTAGGACATTGTGAACCAGAAACCCTTTGATCACACAAGAAATGACCATAGCATCATTGTGAGGATAGTCCTTGAGCTGAAGATCTTCCTGAGAGAAGGTAATTGGAACGTGAGACCATTTTGACTTAATGAAGGGTCCCTGCACTCCAACATGCTGCACCCTTCTCTGAGCCTCCTTCTTCTGCTTTTTGTTAGCTGGCTCTGAGCAAGAACCGCCTGTTATCGGGAGCACCAGCTTCGAAGCCGAAGCAACTCCAGCTTGAGTGTTGAACGAAGCCATCAGCTCAGAAAGGTGGAAGTGAGTTGACCGGAGGTGGGCGCCAATGTTGGGGACTTGTTCTCAAATGCTTCGGTCCTGCGGAGGGCAGAAGTACAAGCGTGATGTGAAAGCAAATGACAGATTCACGTGAACAGTACAGAGGTACTGTTCATCTATTTATAGGCACAGGTCGCAGCCTGTGACAAATTACAATTATGTCCCTTGCGAAAGTTTACAGCATTGACTCAGACCTATATGTATAAAAAGGTCATTCTATCTCTATGTCGGTTTAAAACGCCGAAGTTCCATGAAAAGGGACCTTCGGCCATCTCTTGGAGACGACTTCAGCCGAAGCTGTTTCTTCGTGTGAGACCTTCGGCGCACCGAAGCACAATCCCAACAACTGATATAGGTGTCACTGTCTTTAGAAGAAGTGATGATTCAATAGCATTTAAGGGAGTGTTAGAGGGTCAGCTATACTTGGTAGATTTTGATAGAGCTGAACTCGACACTTGCTTAATTGCTAAGACTAACATGGGTTGGCTCTGGCACCGCCGACTAGCTCATGTTGGGATGAAGAATCTTCATAAGCTTCTAAAGGGAGAACACATTTTAGGACTAACAAATGTTCATTTTGAGAAAGACAGGATTTGTAGCGCATGCCAAGCAGGAAAGCAAGTTGGCTCTCATCATCCGCATAAGAACATAATGACGACCGACAGGCCACTGGAGCTCCTGCACATGGATCTATTCGGCCCAATAGCCTACATAAGCATCGGCGGGAGTAAGTACTGTCTAGTTATTGTGGATGATTATTCTCGCTTCACTTGGGTATTCTTTTTACAGGAAAAATCTCAAACCCTAGAAACCTTAAAGGGATTCTTGAGACGGGCTCAAAATGAGTTCGACTTAAGGATCAAGAAAATTAGAAGCGACAACGGGACGAAGTTCAAGAACTCTCAAATCGAAGGCTTCCTTGAGGAGGAGGGAATCAAGCATGAGTTCTCTTCTCCCTACACACCTCAACAAAATGGTGTAGTGGAGAGGAAGAATAGAACTCTATTGGACATGGCAAGGACCATGCTTGATGAGTACAAGACTTCGGATCGGTTTTGGGCCGAGGCGGTCAACACCGCTTGCTACACCATCAACCGGTTATATCTTCACCGAATCCTCAAGAAGACATCGTATGAACTCCTAACCGGTAAAAAGCCCAACATTTCATATTTTAGAGTCTTTGGTAGCAAATGCTTTATTCTAGTTAAAAGAGGTAGAAAATCTAAATTTGCTCCTAAGACTGTAGAAGGCTTTTTACTTGGTTATGACTCAAACACAAGGGCATATAGGGTCTTTAACAAGTCCACCGGACTAGTTGAAGTCTCATGTGACGTTGTGTTTGATGAAACTAACGGCTCTCAAGTAGAGCATGTTGATCTTGATGAGATAGGTGATGACGAGGCTCCGTGCATCGCGTTAAGGAACATGTCCATCGGGGATGTGTGTCCTAAGGAATCCAAAGAGCCTCCAAACACACAAGATCAACCATCCTCCTCCACGCAAGCATCTCCACCAACTCAAAATGAGGATGAAGCTCAAGTTGATGAAGTAGAAGATCAAGCAAATGAGCCACCTCAAGATGATGGCAATGATCAAGGGGGAGATGCAAATGAGGAAGACAAGGAGGATGAAGAGCAAAGGCCGCCACACCCAAGAGTCCACCAAGCAATCCAACGAGATCACCCCGTCGACACCATCCTCGGCGACATTCATAAGGGGGTAACCACTAGATCTCGTGTTGCACACTTTTGCGAACATTACTCGTTTGTTTCCTCTATTGAGACACACAGGGTAGAGGAAGCACTTCAAGATTCGGATTGGGTGGTGGCAATGCAAGAGGAACTCAACAACTTCACTAGGAATGAGGTATGGCATTTAGTTCCACGTCCTAACCAAAATGTTGTAGGAACCAAATGGGTCTTCCGCAACAAGCAAGATGAGCATGGTGTGGTGACGAGGAACAAAGCTCGACTTGTGGCCAAGGGATACTCCCAAGTCGAAGGTTTGGATTTCGGTGAAACCTATGCACCCGTAGCTAGGCTTGAGTCAATTCGAATATTATTGGCCTATGCTACTTACCATGGCTTTAAGCTTTATCAAATGGACGTGAAAAGTGCCTTCCTCAATGGACCAATCAAGGAAGAGGTCTATGTTGAGCAACCTCCCGGCTTTGAAGACAGTGAGTATCCTAACCATGTCTATAAGCTCTCTAAGGCGCTTTATGGGCTCAAGCAAGCCCCAAGAGCATGGTATGAATGCCTTAGAGATTTCCTTATTGCAAATGGCTTCAAAGTCGGAAAGGCCGATCCCACACTCTTTACTAAAACTCTTGAAAATGACTTGTTTGTATGCCAAATTTATGTTGATGATATTATATTTGGGTCTACTAATGAGTCTACATGTGAAGAGTTTAGTAGGATCATGACACAGAAGTTCGAGATGTCTATGATGGGGGAGTTGAAGTATTTTCTAGGATTCCAAGTCAAACAACTCCAAGAGGGCACCTTCATCAGCCAAACGAAGTACACTAAAGACATTCTAACCATGTTTGGGATGAAGGATGCCAAACCCATCAAGACACCCATGGGAACTAATGGGCATCTCGACCTCGACACGGGAGGTAAGTTCGTGGATCAAAAGGTATACCGGTCGATGATAGGTTCTTTACTCTATTTATGTGCATCTCGACCGGATATTATGCTTTCCGTATGCATGTGTGCAAGATTCCAAGCCGACCCTAAGGAAGCTCACCTTACGGCCGTAAAACGAATCTTGAGATATTTGGCTTATACTCCTAAGTTTGGGCTTTGGTATCCTTGGGGATCCACATTTGATTTGATTGGTTATTCGGATGCCGATTGGGCGGGGTGTAAAATCAATAGGAAGAGCACATCGGGGACTTGCCAGTTCTTGGGAAGATCCTTGGTGTCTTGGGCTTCAAAGAAGCAAAATTCGGTCGCTCTTTCCACCGCCGAAGCCGAGTATATTGCTGCAGGCCATTGTTGCGCGCAATTGCTTTGGATGAGGCAAACCCTGCGGGACTACGGTTACAAATTAACCAAAGTTCCTTTGCTATGTGATAATGAGAGTGCAATCAAAATGGCCGACAATCTCGTCGAGCGTAGCCGCACTAAACACATAGCCATTCGGTATCACTTTTTGAGGGATCACCAACAAAAGGGAGATATCGAGATTTCTTACATTAATACTAAAGATCAATTAGCCGATATCTTTACCAAGCCTCTTGATGAACAATCTTTTAACAAACTTAGGCATGAGCTCAATATTCTTGATTCGCGCAATTTCTTTTGCTAGCTTGCACATATAGCTCATTTTATATACCTTTGATCATGTCTCTTTCATATGCTATGACTAATGTGTTTTCAAGTCTATTTCAAACCAAGTCATAGGTGTATTGAAACGGAATTGGAGTCTTCGGCGAAGACAAAGGCTTCCACTACGTAACTCATCCTTCGCCGTCGCTCCAAGCAACTCTCCGTTCAAGGGGGAGAAAACTTGAGCACCAAGCAAAAGGACTTCGTCTTTGGTATAATCTTAACTCATTTATTTATGACCAAAGGGGAAGAAAGCACTTCGAGGGCTCTAATGATTCCGTTTTTGGCGATTCATGCCAAAGGGGGAGAAAGTAAGAGCCCAAAGCAAAAGGACCGCACCACCACCAATTTCAAAAACTTAACTTAAGTGTTGAATATTTTCAATTGGTATCCTATTGTGTTCAAAAGGGGGAGAAAGTAGTATTTCAAAATGATACATCAAAACCCTCTTGAACACTAAGAGGAGAATCTCATTTAGGGGGAGTTTTGTTTAGTCAAAGGAAAAGCATTTGAAACAGGGGGAGAAAATTTCAAATCTTGAAAATGCTTCTCAAAATCTTATTCATTTGCCTTTGACTATTTGCAAAAGAACTTTGAAAAGATTTACAAAAGATTTTGCAAAAACAAAACATGTGGTGCAAGCGTGGTCCAAAATATTAAAAATGAAGAAACAATCCATGCATATCTTGTAAGCATTTATATTGGCTCAATTCCAAGCAACCTTTGCACTTACATTATGCAAACTAGTTCAATTATGCACTTCAACATTTGCTTTGGTTTGTGTTGGCATCAATCACCAAAAAGGGGGAGATTGAAAGGGAATTAGGCTTACACCTAGTTCCTATATAATTTTGGTGGTTGAATTGCCCAACACAAACAATTGGACTGACTAGTTTTGCTCTAGATTATATGTTCTACAAGTGCCAAAGGTTCATCTATAACCATACTAAATCGACTGTCCGAAATACCGTAGATTATTCCGGACAGGAGAAGCTTTTTGGAAAAACAGGCCAAGCGCGGACTGTCCGGGCCCTTGCGGTGGACCGTCCGCGACACAAGGATGTCACTCGGCCAGAACCAATGCAAAAATCGAAGTCTACACTATGGACTGTCCGGAGGAAAAGCAAAGACCGTCCGAGCCCTTGCGCGGACCGTCCGGCCTCTGGCGCGGACCGTCCGGTAGGTGAGAAACCGAAAAACCCGAAGGTGACGGGTTCGGAGAAATGAATTATAGCGGGTTCGCGGACCGTCCGGGCCAGGATCGCGGACCGTCCGCGACTGGGTCTGTCTGACATCTGACAACGCATTAAATGCAATATAGCCGTTGATATAGCCGTTACTGCTGACCGTTGCATTTTCAGCCGTTGATCTACTGGGGCGGACCGTCCGGACCTGGCACGCGGACCGTCCGCGCTCAGCAGAATGGAGCAACGGCTAGGAAGTGGTTGGTGGCTATAAATACAACCCCAACCACCTCCATTCACTTCATCCAAGCATTCCAACCTTCAACATTCAATACAAGAGCTAGCATTCCATTCCAAGACACATTCAAAGCCTCCATCTCTCCAAGTTTCACAATTGAGAAAAGAGATCATTAGTGATTAGTGACTTGAGAGAGAAAGTGATCCGTGTGTTATTCGTCGCTCTTGTCGCTTGGCCTTTTTGCAATCGTGCTTTCTTGATTCTTTCATTACGATCAAGCACTCACTTGTAATCGAGACAAGAGGCACCAATTGTGTGGTGGCCCTTGTGGGAACTTTGTGTTCCAAGTGATTGAGAAGAGAAAGCTCACTCGATCCGTGGGATCGTTTGAGAGAGGGAAGGGTTGAAAGAGACCCGGCCTTTGTGGCCTCCTCAACGGGGAGTAGGTTTGCAAGAACCGAACCTCGGTAAAACAAATCCGCGTGTCACACTCTTCATTTGCTTGCGATTTGTTTTCCACCCTCTCTCGCGGACTCGTTTCTTTATTACTAACGCTAACCCGGCTTGTAGTTGTGTTTATATTTGTAAATTTCAGTTTCGCCCTATTCACCCCCCCTCTAGGCGACTTTCAATTGGTATCAAAGCTCGGTGCTTCATTAGAGCCTAACCGCTCGAAGTGATGTCGGGAGATCACGCCAAGAAGGAGATGGAGACCGGCGAAAAGCCCTCTACAAGCCACGGGAGCACTTCATCGGAAGAGTCCCGCACCAAAAGGAGGGAGAAGAAAAAGAGCTCCTCCAACAAAGGGAAGGAGAAGAAATCTTCTTCTCACCACAAAGAGAAGAAGGAAAAATCTTCTTCCCACAAGCCGCATCGAAGCGGGGACAAGCAAAAGAGGATGAGGAAAGTGGTCTACTACGAGACCAACACTTCATCAACATCAACCTCCGACTCCGATGCGCCCTCCGTAACTTTTAAATGCCAAGAGCGTAAGAAGTTTAGTAAGACCCCCCTACACTATTCTCGCATTTCTAAACATGCACCTCTACTTTCCGTCCCATTAGGCAAACCACCAACTTTTGATGGTGAAGATTATGATAGGTGGAGTGATTTAATGAGATTTCATCTAACCTCGCTCCACAAAAGTATATGGGATGTTGTTGAGTTTGGTGCACAGGTACCGTCAGTAGGGGATAAAGACTATGACGAGGATGAGGTGGCCCAAATCGAGCACTTCAACTCTCAAGCGACAACAATACTCCTCGCCTCTTTGAGTAGAGAGGAGTATAACAAAGTTCAAGGGTTGAAGAGCGCCAAGGAGGTTTGGGATGTGCTCAAAACCGCGCACGAGGGAGACGAGCTCACCAAGATCACCAAGCGGGAAACGATAGAGGGGGAGCTCGGTCGGTTCCGGCTTCGCAAAGGGGAGGAGCCACAACATATGTACAACCGGCTCAAGACCTTGGTGAACCAAGTGCGCAACCTCGGGAGCGTAAAGTGGGATGACCACGAGGTGGTTAAGGTTATTCTAAGATCTCTTATTTTCCTTAACCCTACTCAAGTTCAATTAATTCATGGTAATCGTAGATATACTAAAATGACCCCCGAGGAAGTTATCGGGCATTTTGTAAGTTTTGAGTGCATGGTCGAAGGCTCAAGGAAGATCAACGAGCTTGATGATCCATCTACATCCGAAGCTCAACCCGTCGCATTCAAAGCGACGGAAGAAAAGAAGGAGGAGTCTACACCAAATCGACAACCAATAGACGCCTCCAAGCTTGACAATGAAGAAATGGCGCTAGTCATCAAGAGCTTCCGCCAAATCCTCAAACAGAGGAGGGGGAAAGACTACAAGTCCCGCTCCAAGAAGGTTTGCTACAAATGTGGTAAGCCCGGTCATTTTATTGCTAAATGTCCTATATCAAGTGACAGTGACCGAGGCAACGACAAGAAAGGGAGAAGAAAGGAGAAGAAGAGGTACTACAAGAAGAAGGGCGGAGATGCCCATGTTTGTCGGGAGTGGGATTCCGACGAAAGCTCAAGCGACTCCTCCGACGACGAGGACGCCGCCAACATCGCCGTCACCAAGGGACTTCTCTTCCCAAACGTCGGCCACAAGTGCCTCATGGCAAAGGATGGCAAAAAGAAGGTAAAATCCAAATCATCCACTAAATATGAGTCTTCTAGTGATGATAATGCTAGTGATGAGGAGGATAACTTGCGCTCTCTTTTTGCCAACCTCAACATGCAACAAAAAGAAAAACTTAATGAATTGATTAGTGCCATTAATGAAAAGGATGATCTCTTGGACACCCAAGAGGACTTCCTTATTAAAGAAAATAAGAAGCATGTTAAGGTTAAAAATGCTTATGCTCTAGAAGTAGAAAAATGTGAAAAATTATCTAGTGAGCTAAGCACTTGCCGTGAGATGATTGACAACCTTAGGAATGAAAATGCTAGTTTAAATAAGGTTGATTCACATGTTTGCAATGTTTCAATTCCCAATCCTAGAGATAATAATGATGATTTGCTTGCTAGGATTGATGAATTAAACATTTCCCTTGCTAGCCTTAGAGATGAAAATAAAAAATTGCTTGCTAAGGCTAAAGATTTTGATGTTTGCAAAATTACAATTTCCGATCTTAGAGATAAGAATGATATACTTCATGCTAAGATTGTTGAACTTAATTCTTGCAAACCCTCTACATCTACCATTGAGCATGTCACTATTTGCACTAGATGTAGAGATATTGATGTAGATGCTATTCATGATCACATGATTTTAATTAAACAACAAAATGATCATATAGCTAAATTAGATGCTAAAATTGCCGAGCACAACCTAGAAAATGAGAAATTTAAATTTGCTCGTAGCATGCTTTATAATGGGAGACGCCCTGGCATCAAGGATGGCATTGGCTTCCAAAGGGGAGACAATGTCAAACTTAATGCCCCTCCTAAAAGATTGTCCAATTTTGTTAAGGGCAAGGCTCCCATGCCTCAGGATAACGAGGGTTACATTTTATACCCTGCCGGTTATCCCGAGGAGAAAATTAGAAAAATTCATTCTAGGAAGTCTCACTCTGGTTCTAACCATGCTTTTATGTATAAGAGTGAGACATCTAGCTCTAGGCAACCAACCCGTGCTAGGTTGTCTAGAAAGAAAACTCCTAGTGCATCAAATGATCAAAACATTTCCTTTAAAACTTTTGATGCATCTTATGTTTTAACTAACAAATCCGGCAAGGTAGTTGCCAAATATGTTGGGGGCAAGCACAAGGGGTCAAAGACTTGTGTTTGGGTACCCAAAGTTCTTGTGTCTAATGCCAAAGGACCCAAAACCATTTGGGTACCTAAAGTCAAGAACTAAACTTGTTTTGTACGTTTATGCATCCGGGGGCTCAAGTTGGATACTCGACAGCGGGTGCACGAACCACATGACAGGGGAGAAGAAAATGTTCTCCTCCTATGAGAAAAACCAAGATCCCCAACGAGCTATCACATTCGGGGATGGAAATCAAGGTTTGGTCAAAGGTTTGGGTAAAATTGCTATATCTCCGGACCATTCCATTTCCAATGTTTTTCTTGTTGATTCCTTAGATTACAACTTGCTTTCTGTTTCCCAATTATGTCAAATGGGCTACAACTGTCTATTCACTGATATAGGTGTCACTGTCTTTAGAAGAAGTGATGATTCAATAGCATTTAAGGGAGTGTTAGAGGGTCAGCTATACTTGGTAGATTTTGATAGAGCTGAACTCGACACTTGCTTAATTGCTAAGACTAACATGGGTTGGCTCTGGCACCGCCGACTAGCTCATGTTGGGATGAAGAATCTTCATAAGCTTCTAAAGGGAGAACACATTTTAGGACTAACAAATGTTCATTTTGAGAAAGACAGGATTTGTAGTGCATGCCAAGCAGGAAAGCAAGTTGGCTCTCATCATCCGCATAAGAACATAATGACGACCGACAGGCCACTGGAGCTCCTGCACATGGATCTATTCGGCCCAATAGCCTACATAAGCATCGGCGAGAGTAAGTACTGTCTAGTTATTGTGGATGATTATTCTCGCTTCACTTGGGTATTCTTTTTACAGGAAAAATCTCAAACCCAAGAAACCTTAAAGGGATTCTTGAGACGGGCTCAAAATGAGTTCGGCTTAAGGATCAAGAAAATTAGAAGCGACAACGGGACGGAGTTCAAGAACTCTCAAATCGAAGGCTTCCTTGAGGAGGAGGGAATCAAGCATGAGTTCTCTTCTCCCTACACACCTCAACAAAATGGTGTAGTGGAGAGGAAGAATAGAACTCTATTGGACATGGCAAGGACCATGCTTGATGAGTACAAGACATCGGATCGGTTTTGGGCCGAGGCGGTCAACACCGCTTGCTACGCCATCAACCGGTTATATCTTCACCGAATCCTCAAGAAGACATCGTATGAACTCCTAACCGGTAAAAAGCCCAACATTTCATATTTTAGAGTCTTTGGTAGCAAATGCTTTATTCTAGTTAAAAGAGGTAGAAAATCTAAATTTGCTCCTAAGACTGTAGAAGGCTTTTTACTTGGTTATGACTCAAACACAAGGGCATATAGGGTCTTTAACAAGTCCACCGGACTAGTTGAAGTCTCATGTGACGTTGTGTTTGATGAAACTAACGGCTCTCAAGTAGAGCATGTTGATCTTGATGAGATAGGTGATGACGAGGCTCCGTGCATCGCGTTAAGGAACATGTCCATTGGGGATGTGTGTCCTAAGGAATCCAAAGAGCCTCCAAACACACAAGATCAACCATCCTCCTCCACGCAAGCATCTCCACCAACTCAAAATGAGGATGAAGCTCAAGTTGATGAAGTAGAAGATCAAGCAAATGAGCCACCTCAAGATGATGGCAATGATCAAGGGGGAGATGCAAATGAGGAAGACAAGGAGGATGAAGAGCAAAGGCCGCCACACCCAAGAGTCCACCAAGCAATCCAACGAGATCACCCCGTCGACACCATCCTCGGCGACATTCATAAGGGGGTAACCACTAGATCTCGTGTTGCACACTTTTGCGAACATTACTCGTTTGTTTCCTCTATTGAGCCACACAGGGTAGAGGAAGCACTTCAAGATTCGGATTGGGTGGTGGCAATGCAAGAGGAACTCAACAACATCACTAGGAATGAGGTATGGCATTTAGTTCCACGTCCTAACCAAAATGTTGTAGGAACCAAATGGGTCTTCCGCAACAAGCAAGATGAGCAAGGTGTGCTGACAAGGAACAAAGCTCGACTTGTGGCCAAGGGATACTCCCAAGTCGAAGGTTTGGATTTCGGTGAAACCTATGCACCCGTAGCTAGGCTTGAGTCAATTCGAATATTATTGGCCTATGCTACTTACCATGGCTTTAAGCTTTATCAAATGGACGTGAAAAGTGCCTTCCTCAATGGACCAATCAAGGAAGAGGTCTATGTTGAGCAACCTCCCGGCTTTGAAGACAGTGAGTATCCTAACCATGTCTATAAGCTCTCTAAGGCGCTTTATGGGCTCAAGCAAGCCCCAAGAGCATGGTATGAATGCCTTAGAGATTTCCTTATTGCAAATGGCTTCAAAGTCGGAAAGGCCGATCCCACACTCTTTACTAAAACTCTTGAAAATGACTTGTTTGTATGCCAAATTTATGTTGATGATATTATATTTGGGTCTACTAATGAGTCTACATGTGAAGAGTTTAGTAGGATCATGACACACAAGTTCGAGATGTCTATGATGGGGGAGTTGAAGTATTTTCTAGGATTCCAAGTCAAACAACTCCAAGAGGGCACCTTCATCAGCCAAACGAAGTACACTCAAGACATTCTAACCAAGTTTGGGATGAAGGATGCCAAACCCATCAAGACACCCATGGGAACTAATGGGCATCTCGACCTCGACACGGGAGGTAAGTCCGTGGATCAAAAGGTATACCGGTCGATGATAGGTTCTTTACTCTATTTATGTGCATCTCGACCGGATATTATGCTTTCCGTATGCATGTGTGCAAGATTCCAAGCCGACCCTAAGGAAGCTCACCTTACGGCCGTAAAACGAATCTTGAGATATTTGGCTTATACTCCTAAGTTTGGGCTTTGGTATCCTTGGGGATCCACATTTGATTTGATTGGTTATTCGGATGCCGATTGGGCGGGGTGTAAAATCAATAGGAAGAGCACATCGGGGACTTGCCAGTTCTTGGGAAGATCCTTGGTGTCTTGGGCTTCAAAGAAGCAAAATTCGGTCGCTCTTTCCACCGCCGAAGCCGAGTATATTGCCGCAGGCCATTGTTGCGCGCAATTGCTTTGGATGAGGCAAACCCTGCGGGACTACGGTTACAAATTAACCAAAGTTCCTTTGCTATGTGATAATGAGAGTGCAATCAAAATGGCCGACAATCCCGTCGAGCATAGCCGCACTAAACACATAGCCATTCGGTATCACTTTTTGAGGGATCACCAACAAAAGGGAGATATCGAGATTTCTTACATTAATACTAAAGATCAATTAGCCGATATCTTTACCAAGCCTCTTGATGAACAATCTTTTAACAAACTTAGGCATGAGCTCAATATTCTTGATTCGCGCAATTTCTTTTGCTAGCTTGCACATATAGCTCATTTTATATACCTTTGATCATGTCTCTTTCATATGCTATGACTAATGTGTTTTCAAGTCTATTTCAAACCAAGTCATAGGTGTATTGAAAGGGAATTGGAGTCTTCGGCGAAGACAAAGGCTTCCACTACGTAACTCATCCTTCGCCGTCGCTCCAAGCAACTCTCCGTTCAAGGGGGAGAAAACTTGAGCACCAAGCAAAAGGACTTCGTCTTTGGTATAATCTTAACTCATTTATTTATGACCAAAGGGGAAGAAAGCACTTCGAGGGCTCTAATGATTCCGTTTTTGGCGATTCATGCCAAAGGGGGAGAAAGTAAGAGCCCAAAGCAAAAGGACCGCACCACCACCAATTTCAAAAACTTAACTTAAGTGTTGAATATTTTCAATTGGTATCCTATTGTGTTCAAAAGGGGGAGAAAGTAGTATTTCAAAATGATACATCAAAACCCTCTTGAACACTAAGAGGAGAATCTCATTTAGGGGGAGTTTTGTTTAGTCAAAGGAAAAGCATTTGAAACAGGGGGAGAAAATTTCAAATCTTGAAAATGCTTCTCAAAATCTTACTATTTGCAAAAGAACTTTGAAAAGATTTACAAAAGATTTTGCAAAAACAAAACATGTGGTGCAAGCGTGGTCCAAAATGTTAAAAATGAAGAAACAATCCATGCATATCTTGTAAGCATTTATATTGGCTCAATTCCAAGCAACCTTTGCACTTACATTATGCAAACTAGTTCAATTATGCACTTCTACATTTGCTTTGGTTTGTGTTGGCATCAATCACCAAAAAGGGGGAGATTGAAAGGGAATTAGGCTTACACCTAGTTCCTATATAATTTTGGTGGTTGAATTGCCCAACACAAACAATTGGACTGACTAGTTTTGCTCTAGATTATATGTTCTACAGGTGCCAAAGGTTCATCTATAACCATACTAAATCGACTGTCCGAAATACTGTAGATTATTCCGGACAGGAGAAGCTTTTTGGAAAAACAGGCCAAGCGCGGACTGTCCGGGCCCTTGCGGCGGACCGTCCGCGACACAAGGATGTCACTCGGCCAGAACCAATGCAAAAATCGAAGTCTACACTATGGACTGTCCGGAGGAAAAGCAAAGACCGTCCGAGCCCTTGCGCGGACCGTCCGGCCTCTGGCGCGGACCGTCCGGTAGGTGAGAAACCGAAAAACCCGAAGGTGACGGGTTCGGAGAAATGAATTATAGCGGGTTCGCGGACCGTCCGGGCCAGGATCGCGGACCGTCCGCGACTGGGTCTATCTGACATCTAACAACGCATTAAATGCAATATAGCCGTTGATATAGCCGTTACTGCTGACCGTTGCATTTTCAGCCGTTGATCTACTGGGGCGGACCGTCCGGACCTGGCACGCGGACCGTCCGCGCTCAGCAGAATGGAGCAACGGCTAGGAAGTGGTTGGTGGCTATAAATACAACCCCAACCACCTCCATTCACTTCATCCAAGCATTCCAACCTTCAACATTCAATACAAGAGCTAGCATTCCATTCCAAGACACATTCAAAGCCTCCATCTCTCCAAGTTTCACAATTGAGAAAAGAGATCATTAGTGATTAGTGACTTGAGAGAGAAAGTGATCCGTGTGTTATTCGTCGCTCTTGTCGCTTGGCCTTTTTGCAATCGTGCTTTCTTGATTCTTTCATTACGATCAAGCACTCACTTGTAATCGAGGCAAGAGGCACCAATTGTGTGGTGGCCCTTGTGGGAACTTTGTGTTCCAAGTGATTGAGAAGAGAAAGCTCACTCGATCCGTGGGATCGTTTGAGAGAGGGAAGGGTTGAAAGAGACCCGGCCTTTGTGGCCTCCTCAACTGGGAGTAGGTTTGCAAGAACCGAACCTCGGTAAAACAAATCCGCGTGTCACACTCTTCATTTGCTTGCGATTTGTTTTCCACCCTCTCTCGCGGACTCGTTTCTTTATTACTAACGCTAACCCGGCTTGTAGTTGTGTTTATATTTGTAAATTTCAGTTTCGCCCTATTCACCCCCCCTCTAGGCGACTTTCAATGGTCTCCACCAGAAATCCAAGAATGTGATCTATGGCAAGGAAACATATGTGGGGTGAGGTGTATGAGCCTCTGGTCGATGATCAATGGCCACACAACCCCCATTTTTGTCGAAAATAGCCATGAACGACCATTTTCAATAATATCGAAGGCTAACACCTACGGATTTTTGACCAAGAAATGGTCTCCACCAGAAATCCAAGAATGTGATCTACGACAAGGAAACATATGTGGGGTGAGGTGTATGAGCCTCTGGTCGACGATCAATGGCCACACAACCCCCATTTTGCCGAAAATAGCCATGAATGACCATTTTCAATAATACCGAAGGCTAACACGTACGAGTTTTTAACCAAGAAATGGTTTCCACCAGAAATCCAAGAATGTAATCTATGGCAAGGAAACATATGTGCGGTGAGGTGTATGAGCGTCTGGTCGATGATCAATGGCCACACAACCCCCATTTTTTATGAAAATAGCCATGAGCGACCTTGAAAATAGCCATGAACGACATTTTCAATAATACCAAATGCTAACACCTACGGATTTTTGACCAAAAATGGTCTCCACCAGAAATCCAAGAATGTGATCTATGGCAAGGAAACATATGTGGGGTGAGGTGTACGAGCCTCTGGACGATGATCAATGGCCACACAACCCCCATTTTTGTCGAAAATAGCCATGAACGACCATTTTCAATAATACCGAAGGCTAACACCTACGGATTTTTGACCAAGAAATGGTCTCCACCAGAAATCCAAGAATGTGATCTATGGCAAGGAAACATATGTGGGGTGAGGTGTACGAGCCTCTGGTCGATGATCAATGGCCACACAACCCCCATTTTGCCGAAAATAGCCATGAATGACCATTTTCAATAATACCGAAGGCTAACACGTACGAGTTTTTAACCAAGAAATGGTCTCCACCAGAAATCCAAGAATGTGATCTATGGCAAGGAAACATATGTGGGGCGAGGTGTATGAGCGTCTGGTCGATGATCAATGGCCACACAACCCCCATTTTTGTCGAAAATAGCCATGAACGACCATTTTCAATAATACCGAAGGCTAACACCTACGGATTTTTGACCAAGAAATGGTCTCCACCAGAAATCCAAGAATGTGATCTATGGCAAGGAAACATATGTGGGGTGAGGTGTACGAGCCTCTGGTCGATGATCAATGGCCACACAACCCCCATTTTGCCGAAAATAGCCATGAATGACCATTTTCAATAATACCGAAGGCTAACACGTACGAGTTTTTAACCAAGAAATGGTCTCCACCAGAAATCCAAGAATGTGATCTATGGCAAGGAAACATATGTGGGGTGAGGTGTATGAGCGTCTGGTTGATGATCAATGGCCACACAACCCCCATTTTTGTCGAAAATAGCCATGAACGACCATTTTCAATAATACCGAAGGCTAACACCTACGGATTTTTGACCAAGAAATGGTCTCCACCAGAAATCCAAGAATGTGATCTATAGCAAGGAAACATATGTGGAGTGAGGTGTACGATCCACTCGTCGATGATCAATGGCCACACAACCCCCATTTTTGTCGAAAATAGCCATGAATGACCATTTTCAAAAATACCGAAGGCTAACACGATCGGATTTTTGACCAAGAAATGGTCTCCACCAGAAATCCAAGAATGTGATCTATGGCAAGGAAACATATGTGGGGTGAGGTGTATGAGCGTCTGGTCGATGATCAATGGCCACACAACCCCCATTTTTGTCGAAAATAGCCATGAACGACCATTTTCAATAATATCGAAGGCTAACACCTACGGATTTTTGACCAAGAAATGGTCTCCACCAGAAATCCAAGAATGTGATCTATGGAAAGGAAACATATGTGGGGTGAGGTTTATGAGCCTCTAGTCGATGATAAATAGCCACACAACCCCCATTTTTTATGAAAATAGCCATGAGCGACCTTGAAAATAGCCATGAGCGACCATTTTCAATAATACTAGAGGCTAACACCTACGGATTTTAGACCAAGAAATGGTCTCCACCAGAAATCCAAGAATGTGATCTATGGCAAGGAAACATATGTGGGGTGAGGTGTATGAGCGTCTGGTCAATGATCAATGGCCACACAACCCTCATTTTTGTCGAAAATAGCCATGAACGACCATTTTCAATAATACCGAAGGCTAACACCTACGGATTTTTGACCAAGAAATGGTCTCCACCAGAAATCCAAGAATGTGATCTATGGCAAGGAAACATATGTGGGGTGAGGTGTATGAGCCTCTGGTCGATGATCAATGGCCACACAACCCCCATTTTTGTCGAAAATAGCCATGAACGACCATTTTCAATAATATCGAAGGCTAACACCTACGGATTTTTGACAAAGAAATGGTCTCCACCAGAAATCCAAGAATGTGATCTACGACAAGGAAACATATGTGGGGTGAGGTGTATGAGCCTCTGGTCGACGATCAATGGCCACACAACCCCCATTTTGCCGAAAATAGCCACACAACCCCCATTTTTGTCGAAAATAGCCATGAACGACCATTTTCAATAATACCGAAGGCTAACACCTACGGATTTTTGACCAAGAAATGGTCTCCACCAGAAATCCAAGAATGTGATCTATGGCAAGGAAACATATGTGGGGTGAGGTGTATGAGCCTCTGGTCGACGATCAATGTCCACACAACCCTAATTTTTGTCGAAAATAGCCATGAATGACCATTTTCAATGACACTGAAGGCTAACACCTACGGATTTTTGACCAAGAAATGGTCTCCACCAGAAATCCAAGAATGTGATCTATGGCAAGGAAACATATGTGGGGTGAGGTGTATGAGCCTCTGGTCGATGATAAATGGCCACACAACCCCCATTTTTTATGAAAATAGCCATGAGCGACCTTGAAAATAGCCATGAGCGACCATTTTCAATAATACTAGAGGCTAACACGTACGGATTTTTGACCAAGAAATGGTCTCCACCAGAAATCCAAGAATGTGATCTATGGCAAGGAAACATATGTGG
Organism: Zea mays; assembly: GCF_902167145.1. Lineage (NCBI taxonomy): Eukaryota > Viridiplantae > Streptophyta > Magnoliopsida > Poales > Poaceae > Zea > Zea mays. Next base: position 86,476 of record NW_023367373.1, read on the forward strand.
GGTCAGGTTTATGAGCCTCTAGTCGATGATCAATGGCCACACAACCCCCATTTTTGTCGAAAATAGGCATGAACGACCATTTTTCAATGACACTGAAGGCTAACACCTACGGATTTTTGCCCAAGAAATGGTCTCCACCAAAAATCCAAGAATGTGATCTATGGCAAGGAAACATATGTGTAGTGAGGTGTATGAGCCTCTGGTCGATGATAAATGGCCACACAACCCCCATTTTTTATGAAAATAGCCATGAATGACCATTTACAATAATACCGAAGGCTAACACCTACGGATTTTTGACCAAGAAATGGTCTCCACCAGAAATCCAAGAATGTGATCTATGGCAAGGAAACATATGTGGGGTGAGGTGTATGAGCCTCTGGTCGATGATCAATGGCCACACAACCCCCATTTTTGTCGAAAATAGCCATGAATGAAGGTGTATGAGCCTCTAGTCGATGATCAATGGCCACACAACCCCTATTTTTGTCGAAAATAGCCATGAACGACCATTTTCAATAATACCGAAGGCTAACACCTACGGATTTTTGACCAAGAAATGGTCTCCAGCAGAAATCCAAGAATGTGATCTATGGCAAGGAAACATATGTGGGGTGAGGTGTATGAGCCTCTGGTCGACGATCAATGGCCACACAACCCCCATTTTTGTCAAAAATAGCCATGAACGACCATTTTCAATAATATCGAAGGCTAACACCTACAGATTTTTGACCAAGAAATGGTCTCCACCAGAAATCCAAGAATGTGATCTACGACAAGGAAACATATGTGGGGTGAGGTGTATGAGTGTCTGGTCGATGATCAATGGCCACACAACCCCCATTTTTGTCGAAAATAGCCATGAACGACCATTTTCAATAATACCGAAGGCTAACACCTACAGATTTTTGACCAAGAAATGGTCTCCACCAGAAATCCAAGAATGTGATCTATGGCAAGGAAAAATATGTGGGGTGAGGTGTATGAGCGTCTGGTCGATGATCAATGGCCACACAACCCCCATTTTTGTCGAAAATAGCCATGAACGACCATTTTCAATAATACCGAAGGCTAACACTTATGGATTTTTGACCAAGAAATGGTCTCCACCAGAAATCCAAGAATGTGATCTATGGCAAGGAAACTTATGTGGGTGAGGTGTATGAGCCTCTGGTCGATGATCAATGGCCACACAACCCCCATTTTGTCGAAAATAGCCATGAACGACCATTTTCAATAATATCGAAGGCTAACACCTACGAATTTTTGACCAAGAAATGGTCTCCACCAGAAATCCAAGAATGTGATCTATGGCAAGGAAACATATGTGGGGTGAGGTATATGAGCCTCTGGTCGATGATCAATGGCCACACAACCCCCATTTTTGTCGAAAATAGCCAGGAACGACCATTTTCAATAATACCGAAGGCTAACACCTACGGATCTTTGACCAAGAAATGGGGGTTGTGTGGCCATTGATCACATTCTTGGATTTCTGGTGGAGACCATTTCTTGGTCAAAAATCCGTAAGTGTTAGCCTTCGGTATTATTGAAAATGGTCGTTCATGGCTATTTTCGACAAAAATGGGGGTTGTGTGGCCATTGATCATCGACCAGACGCTCATACACCTCACCCCACATATGTTTCCTTGCCATAGATCACATTCTTGGATTTCTGGTGGAGACCATTTCTTGGTCAAAAATCCGAACGTGTTAGCCTTCGGTATTTTTGAACATGGTCATTGATGGCTATTTTCGACAAAAATGGGGGTTGTGTGGCCATTGATCATCGACCAGAGGATCGTACACCTCACTCCACATATGTTTCCTTGCCATAGATCACATTCTTGGATTTCTGGTGGAGACCATTTCTTGGTCAAAAATCCGTAGGTCTTAGCCTCTAGTATTATTGAAAATGGTCGTTCATGGCTATTTTCGACAAAAATGGGGGTTGTGTGGCCATTGATCATCGACCAGACGCTCTTACACCTCACCCCACATATGTTTCCTTGCCATAGATCACATTCTTGGATTTCTGGTGGAGACCATTTCTTGGTCTAAAATCCGTAGGTGTTAGCCTCTAGTATTATTGAAAATGGTCGCTCATGGCTATTTTCATAAAAAATGGGGGTTGTGTGGCCATTGATCGTCGACCAGAGGCTCATACACCTCACCCCACATATGTTTCCTTGCCATAGATCACATTCTTGGATTTCTTGTGGAGACCATTTCTTGGTCAAAAATCCGTAGGTGTTAGCCTTCGATATTATTGAAAATGGTCGTTCATGGCTATTTTCGACAAAAATGGGGGTTGTGTGGCCATTGATCATCGACCAGAGGCTCATACACCTCACCCCACATATGTTTCCTTACCATAGATCACATTCTTGGATTTCTGGTGGAGACCATTTCTTGGTCAAAAATCCGTAGGTGTTAGCCTTCGGTATTATTGAAAATGGTCATTCATGGCTATTTTCGACAAAAATGGGGGTTGTGTGGCCATTGATCATCGATCAGAGGCTCATACACCTCACCCCACATATGTTTCCTTGCCATAGATCACATTCTTGGATTTCTGGTGGAGACCATTTCTTGGTCAAAAATTCGTAGGTTTTAGCCTCTAGTATTATTGAAAATGGTCGCTCATGGCTATTTTCAAGGTCGCTTATGGCTATTTTCATAAAAAATGGGGGTTGTGTGGCCATTGATCGTCGACCAGAGGCTCATACACCTCACCCTACATATGTTTCCTTGCCATAGATCACATTCTTGGATTTCTGGTGGTGACCATTTCTTGGTCAAAAATCCGTAGGTCTTAGCCTCTAATATTATTGAAAATGGTCGCTCATGGCAATTTTCGGCAAAATGGGGGTTGTGTGGCCATTGATCGTCGACCAGAGGCTCATACACCTCACCCCACATATGTTTCCTTGCCATAGATTACATTCTTGGATTTCTGGTGGAGACCATTTCTTGGTCAAAAATCCGTAGGTGTTAGCCTTCGGTATTATTGAAAATGATCGTTCATGGCTATTTTCGACAAAAATGGGGGTTGTGTGGCCATTGATCATCGACCAGACGCTCATACACCTCACCCCACATATGTTTCCTTGTCGTAGATCACATTCTTGGATTTCTGGTGGAGACCATTTCTTGGTCAAAAATCCGTAGGTGTTAGCCTTCGATATTATTGAAAATGGTCGTTCATGGCTATTTTTGACAAAAATGGGGGCTGTGTGGCCATTGATCGTCGACCAGAGGCTCATACACCTCACCCCACATATGTTTCCTTGCCATAGATCACATTCTTGGATTTCTGGTGGAGACCATTTCTTGGTCAAAAATCCGTAGGTGTTAGCCTTCTGTATTATTGAAAATGGTCGTTCATGGCTATTTTCGATAAAAATGGGGGTTGTGTGGCCATTGATCATCGACCAGAGGCTCATACACCTCACCCCACATATGTTTCCTTGCCATAGATCACATTCTTGGATTTCTGGTGGAGACCATTTCTTGGTCAAAAATCCGTAGGTGTTAGCCTTCGGTATTATTGTAAATGGTCATTCATGGCTATTTTCGACAAAAATGGGGGTTGTGTGGCCATTGATCGTCGACCTGAGGCTCATACACCTCACCCCACATATGTTTCCTTGCCATAGATTACATTCTTGGATTTCTGGTGGAGACCATTTCTTGGTTAAAAACTCGTACGTGTTAGTCTTCGGTTTTATTGAAAATGGTCGTTCATGGCTATTTTCGGCAAAATGGGGGTTGTGTGGCCATTGATCGTCGACCAGAGGCTCATACACCTCACCCCACATATGTTTCCTTGTCGTAGATCACATTCTTGGATTTCTGGTGGAGACCATTTCTTGGTCAAAAATCCGTAGGTGTTAGCCTTCGATATTATTGAAAATGGTCGTTCATGGCTATTTTCGACAAAAATGGGGGTTGTGTGGCCATTGATCGTCGACCAGAGGCTCATACACCTCACCCCACATATGTTTCCTTGCCATAGATCACATTCTTGGATTTCTGGTGGAGACCATTTCTTGGTCAAAAATCCGTAGGTCTTAGCCTCTAGTATTATTGAAAATGGTCGCTCATGGCTATTTTCATAAAAAATGGGGGTTGTGTGGCCATTTATCGTCGACTAGATGCTCATAAACCTCACCCCACATATGTTTCCTTGCCATAGATTACATTCTTGGATTTCTAGTGGAGACCATTTCTTGGTCAAAAATCCGTAGGTGTTAGCCTTCGGTATTATTGAAAATGGTCGTTCATGGCTATTTTCGACACCCACATATGTTTCCTTGCCATAGATCAAATTCTTGGATTTCTGGTGGAGACCATTTCTTGGTCTAAAATCCGTAGGTGTTAGCCTCTAGTATTATTGAAAATGGTCGCTCATGGCTATTTTCAAGGTCGCTCATGGCTATTTTCATAAAAAATGGGGGTTGTGTGGCCATTTATCATCGACTAGAGGCTCATAAACCTCACCCCACATATGTTTCCTTGCCATAGATCACATTCTTGGATTTCTGGTGGAGACCATTTCTTGGTCAAAAACTCGTACGTGTTAGCCTTCGGTATTATTGAAAATGGTCGTTCATGGCTATTTTCGACAAAAATGGGGGTTGTGTGGCCATTGATCATCGACCAGAGGCTCGTACAGCTCACCCCACATATGTTTCCTTGCCATAGATCACATTCTTGGATTTCTGGTGGAGACCATTTCTTGGTCAAAAATCCTTAGGTGTTAGCCTCTAGTATTATTGAAAATGGTCGCTCATGGCTATTTTCAAGGTCGCTCATGGCTATTTTCATAAAAAATGGGGGTTGTGTGGCCATTTATCATCGACTAGAGGCTCATAAACCTCACCCCACATATGTTTCCTTGCCATAGATCACATTCTTGGATTTCTGGTGGAGACCATTTCTTGGTCAAAAATCCGTAGGTGTTTGCCTTCGGTATTATTGAAAATGGTCGTTCATGGCTATTTTCGACAAAAATGGGGGTTGTGTGGCCATTGATCATCGACCAGAGGCTCATACACCTCACCCCACATATGTTTCCTTGCCATAGATCACATTCTTGGATTTCTGGTGGAGACCATTTCTTGGTCAAAAATCCGTAGGTCTTAGCCTCTAATATTATTGAAAATGGTCGCTCATGGCTATTTTCATAAAAAAATGGGGGTTGTGTGGCCATTTATCATCGACTAGAGGCTCATAAATCTCACCCCACATATGTTTCCTTGCCATAGATCACATTCTTGGATTTATGGTGGAGACCATTTCTTGGTCAAAAATCCGTAGGTGTTAGCCTTCGATGTTATTGAAAATGGTCGTTCATGGCTATTTTCGACAAAAATGGGGGTTGTGTGGCCATTGATCGTCGACCAGAGGCTCATACACCTCTGGTGGAGACCAATTCTTGGTCAAAAATCTATAGGTGTTAGCCTTCGGTATTATTGAAAATGGTCGTTCATGGCTATTTTCGACAAAAATGGGGGTTGTGTGGCCATTGATCATCGACCAGATGCTCGTATACCTCACCCCACATATGTTTCCTTGCCATAGATCACATTCTTGGATTTCTGGTGGAGACCATTTCTTGGGCAAAAATTCGTAGGTCTTAGCCTCTAGTATTATTGAAAATGGTCGTTCATGGCTATTTTCGACAAAAATGGGGGTTGTGTGGCCATTGATCATCGACCAGAGGCTCATACACCTCACCCCACATATGTTTCCTTGCCATAGATCACATTCTTGGATTTCTGGTGGAGACCATTTCTTGGTCAAAATCCGTAGGTGTTAGCCTTCGGTATTATTGAAAATGGTCGTTCATGGCTATTTTCGACAAAAATGGGGGTTGTGTGGCCATTGATCATCGACCAGAGGCTCATACACCTCACCCCACATATGTTTCCTTGCCATAGATCACATTCTTGGATTTTTGGTGGAGACCATTTCTTGGTTAAAAACTCGTAGGTGTTAGCCTTCGGTATTATTGAAAATGGTCATTCATGGCTATTTTCAGCAAAATGGGGGTTGTGTGGCCATTTATCATCGACCAGAGGCTCATACACCTCACCCCACATATGTTTCCTTGCCATAGATCACATTCTTGGATTTCTGGTGGAGACCATTTCTTGGTCAAAAATCCGTAGGTGTTAGCCTTCGATGTTATTGAAAATGGTCGTTCATGGCTATTTTCGACAAAAATGGGGGTTGTGTGGCCATTGATCGTCGACCAGAGGCTCATACACCTCACCCCACATATGTTTCCTTGCCATAGATCACATTCTTGGATTTCTGGTGGAGACCATTTCTTGGTCAAAAATCCGTAGGTCTTAGCCTCTAGTATTATTGAAAATGGTCGCTCATGGCTATTTTCATAAAAAATGGGGGTTGTGTGGCCATTGATCATCGACCAGAGGCTCATACACCTCTAGTGGAGACCAATTCTTGGTCAAAAATCTGTAGGTGTTAGCCTTCGGTATTATTGAAAATGGTCGTTCATGGCTATTTTCATAAAAAATGGGGGTTGTGTGGCCATTTATCATCGACTAGAGGCTCGTACACCTCACCCCACATATGTTTCCTTGCCATAGATCACATTCTTGGATTTCTGGTGGAGACCATTTCTTGGTTAAAAACTCGTACGTGTTAGCCTTCGGTATTATTGAAAATGGTCGCTCATGGCTATTTTCATAAAAAATGGGGGTTGTGTGGCCATTGATCATCGACCAGACGCTCATACACCTCACCCCACATATGTTTCCTTGCCATAGATCACATTCTTGGATTTCTAGTGGAGACCATTTCTTGGTCAAAAATCTGTAGGTGTTAGCCTTCGGTATTATTTTAAATGGTCATTCATGGCTATTTTCGACAAAAATGGGGGTTGTGTGTGTAGGATTACGGGGAGGCTACACTAGCGCAAAACAAAATTTTCAACCCCATAATACCAAGAACTACTGCGGTTATAGGTCATGGAATTACCACTAGACGCGCAGAGCAGCGGAAGACGTCTCGATGTAGACGAACGCGTCGAGCAGTGCCGTGCAGTCGCCGGCGTCCTTCACGTCCTCGCACGGTTCGTCCAAGTGCTCCAGATGCAGCACCTCCGAGGTATCCACACGTACAGGGAGGAAGCGCCGCGTACCGAACTGCTAGGTTCGCGACGGCGGCTTGGCGAGGGCGAGAGGGGCGGCGGCTGTTGTTTGCTGGTGGCGAATTAGGTTATCCTTAACCGCGCCCCCGCCCCTCATTATATAGGCGTTATGGTGGGCTTCTGACGCCGAGGCCCATCATTAACCCTAAAGCCCAGTCTAATTTCGGATCTAATCCGAATTAGGCTTCCTTCCCCTTAAGTGTGTGACCCTATAGGTTCACGTACAAATAGACATAGCCCGAGTACTCTTACTTGGCCCAATAATTGACAGCGGCCTCTAGCAAGACATGTCAACTCCTATGTGTACGTAAAGATCATATCAGACGAACCATTGCGACATTACGTACATGCTGTTCCCTTTGTCTCACGATATTTGGTCTGGCTCTAAGCTGACCTCTCTTTCTCGATACTGTGAATTGGAATCCTTTCAATGGTTAACTCTTAACCCTAGCACGGCCATGCATTTCTTGATCCAATCACTCGAGGGGCCCAGAGATATCTCTCTCACAAAGAGAGGGACAAATTCCATCTTGACTGACCATGCCTCATAGCATGCTTCCTGACAAACCCAAAACTACCTTTATAACTACCCAGTTACGGGATAGCGTTTGATAGTCCCTAAGTAAGTCAATTCACATCTTGAGAACATGCGACAATCTCAGGTCTAAGGATACAGTATTCATGTTGCAAGAAGAGAACTATATTACAATATCTCACGTTGGGTCGGTCCAGCCTCATGTCATACATGCGCCCACATTATTAGTTTAACATCTCCATGTTCATGACTTGTGAAATGTAGTCATCAACTAATACATGTGCTAGTCATCGACTCTGACTAGGGACATCATTTAGAATAACCATATAAGTAAAGAATCTCACAAACAATTCACATAATTGCTAATCAATACAAGGTGCCTTCCATGGATATTCAATTAAGCAATATATATATCATGGATACAAAGAAATATGCTCATCTCTATGATTATCTCTAGGGCATATTTCTAACAGTCTCCCACTTGCACTAGAGTTAATCTAGAAGATATCTAATACCCATAGATCTCACGTGTGCCTCATGCTTAGGTTGTGGAAGAGGTTTTGTCAAAGGATCAGCAACATTCAAATCCGTATGTATTTTGCATATCTTTATCTCACCCCGCCTAATGAATTCCCGTATGAGGTGAAACTTCCGCAGTACGTGTTTGTTTTTCTGGTGGTTCCTTGGCTCCTTAGCTTGCGCAATAGCCCCATTGTTGTCACAGTAGAGGTTCAATGGGCTAGATGCATTAGGAAACACACCAAGCTCGATGAGGAACTTCTTATCCAAACACCTTCCTTCGCAGATTCAGAAGCTGCAATGTACTCGGCTTCTGTTGTAGAATCAGTCACAGTCTCCTGTTTGGAACTCTTCCAACTAACAGCACCACCATTTATTGTGAACACAAAACCTGATTGCGATTTTAACTCGTCTGGGTCAGTTTGGAAGCTAGCATCGGTGTAACCAGTTACAACGAGCTCCTCCTTACCCCCATATACCAGGAACATATCTTTAGTCCTTCTTAAGTACTTAAGAATGCCTTTTACCGCTGTCCAGTGATCCTCACCTGGATCAGCCTGGTATCTACTCGTAGCACTTATAGCGTATGAAACATCTGGGCGTGTACTTATCATGGCATACATGATTGATCCAATCGCTGAGGCATATGGTACCTTACTCATGCGCTCCCGCTCATTAGCCGTCGCAGGACATTGCACCTGGCTAAGGTGTTTACCATGTGACATAGGTATGAAACCTTTCTTGGACTGTTCCATGTTGAACCGTTTCAAAACCTTGTCAATGTACGTATCTTGACTTAATCCTATAAGCCTCTTCGACTATCTCTATAGATCCTTATGCCCAAAATATATGCTGCTTCCCCTAAGTCCCTTCATAGAAAAACTCTTTTTCAGTGAAGCCTTGACGGACTCCAGCATAGGAATGTCATTCCCAATCAATAATATGTCATCCACATACAAGATCAGAAATACAACAGCGCTCCCACTTTCCTTCTTGTAAACACAAGCTTCTTCTTCATTCTGATGAAAACCAAGCCCTTTGATCACTTCATCAAAACGAATGTTCCAACTCCGAGATGCTTGCTTCAACCCATAAATGGATTTCTGAAGTTTGCATATCTTTCCAGCATTGATCGGATCGACAAAACCTTCGGGCTGTATCATATACACGTCCTCATCTAGGTTTCCATTAAGGAAAGCTGTTTTGACATCCATCTGCCAAATCTCATAATCGAAATATGCGGCAATAGCTAGAATGATCCGAATAGATTTAAGCATCGCTACTTGGCGAGAATGTCTCGTCATAGTCAACTCCTTGAACTTGTCGAAAACCCTTTGCAACAAGTCGAGCCTTATAGATGTGAACATTTCCATCCATGTCTTTCTTCTTCTATAGATCCATTTGCATTCTATAGGTCTAACACCATCAGGTGGGTCAACCAAGTTCCAAACTTGATTTTCTCCCATGGAATCTATCTCGGATCTCATGGCGACATGCCATTTCTCGGAATCTGGGTCCATCATCGCTTCTGAATATGTTGCAGGTTTGTCGTTGTCTAACAAAAACACTTCCCCATTGCCCAACAATAGCACTTCTCCTCGTGCCTCGCGAAGCCTTGCTGACCTTCGTGGTTGTGGTGGTGATTCTCTTGCCATAGACGTCTCAACTTGTTCTGCTACATTAGCATCACTTGTTGAATCTTGTCCCACTGGCTCATCCTGAACTTCTTCAAGATACACCTTTTGTTTACTTTTCTCTCTTTTGAGAAACTCTTTCTCTAAGAACACACCGTTCCGGGCGACAAACACTTTGCCCTCTGACCGGTGGTAAAAGTAATATCCTAAAGTTTCCTTTGGATATCCCACGAACATGCACTTGTCCGATTTTGGAGTGAGTTTATCCGACTGTAGTCGCTTGACGTAAACCTCACAACCCCAAATCTTCAGAAAAGACAAGCTGGGAGTCTTCCCAGTCCACATCTCATATGGTGTCTTAACTACGGACTTAGATGGTACCCTATTTAGTGTGAAAGCTGCTGTTTCTAGAGCATATCCCCAAAACGACAAAGGTAGGTCCGACTGGCTCATCATTGATCGAACCATATCCAATAAAGTCCGATTACGTCGCTCAGACACACCATTCCTCTGAGGCGTTCCAGGCGGCGTAAGCTGTGGAACAATTCCACAACTCTTTAGATGATTGCTAAACTCATGACTCAAATATTCACCACCACGATCTGATCGCAGTGCTTTAATTTTCTTGCCACGCTGATTTTCTACTTCATTCTGAAATTCTTTGAACTTTTCTAAGGATTCAGACTTGTGTTTCATTAAGTAGACATACCCATATCTACTAAAATCATCAGTGAAGGTTATGAAGTACTGGAATCCTCCCCTAGCTGTCGTACTCATTGGTCCGCACACATCAGTATGTATGAGTTGCAATAAATCTAACGTCCTCTCCGGTAAACCCGTGAAGGGCGCCTTGGTCATCTTACCAAGTAAGCAAGCTTCACATGTCTCGTATGATTCAAAATCAAACGAAGTTTAAAAGCCCATCAAAATGAAGCTTCTTCATGCGATTCTCACTTAATATGACCCAAACGACAGTGCCACATGCAGGTAGGACTTAAATCATTAGGCCGAGGCCTTTTAGCACTAATATTACAGATAGGTGCATCATCAAGATTTAAAATGAATAACCCATTCATAATGGATGCAAAAGCCACAAACATGCCATTCTTAGAGATCACACAACCATTGTTTTCACTCACAAATGAATAACCATCCTTCATCACACATGAAGGAGACATAATGTTTCGACTCATACTAGGAACTAGATAACAATTATTTAACTCCAAAATAAATCCTGATGGGAGGTGGAGTTGCATCGTCCCGACGGTCAACGCAGCAACTCTTGCATTATTGCCTACCCGGAAATCAACTTCTCCTCTTTTCACGCTTCTAGTTCTTATCATTCCCTGCATCGAATTGCAAATATGGGCAACCGATCCGGTATCAAATACCCAAGAATTAATATAAGAATCAGCAAGAAAAATTTCTGTAATGTGAATAGCAAGTGTACCTGTTGCGGCTGTACCCTTACCGCCGCGATCCTTAATAGAGGCCAAGTACTGCTTGCAATTCCTTTTCCAGTGACCAAGTTCTTTGCAATAAAAGCACTCTGCATCTGCAGCTGGTCCAACCTTGGGCTTTTGATTTGGCTTGGATACTGTATCCTTTGCCTTGCCCTTCTTCTTTTGAGGTTTACCCTTCTTCTTAAAGTTGGGTTTGTTTTGGACCGCCATCACATGGCCGCTGCTTGCCAGCACTTTTCTTTATGTCCCCCTCTGCAGTTTTCAGCATGCCACATAGTTCATTGAGGCCCCTCTCCGCCCCATGCATATGGTAGTTCGTGATGAAGTTTCCATAGCTGGGCGGAAGAGATGCCAAAATGAAGTCAGTGGCCAACTCTTAGCTTATTGGGAAGCCTAGCTTCTCCAACCTCTGACTGTAACCAACCATTTTGATTACGTGTGGCCCAACTTGCTGCGCCTTCTGCTAGCTTGCATTCCAGAAAGGCTTTGGACACATTGAACCTTTCAGTCCTAGCCTGAGTCTGGAACATATCCTTGAGCGCCACGATCATATCGTACACCTCATGGTTTGTCTCAAACTGCATCTGGAGCTCAGGCTCCATGCAAGCAAGCATTAGGCAACTTACTTCAAGATTAGCATCCATTGCTTTCTTGTAAGCGGTTTTAGCTGCGGCAGTTGCATTTTCACCAGGATCCTCTGGCAGTGGGGTGTCTAGAACGTCTTCCTTTTTTTCAGCCCTGAGAACAATTCTCAGGTTACGGATCCAATCCGTATAGTTTGTTCCATTTAACTTATCCTTTTCAAGAATCGATCGCAAAGTAAATGTTGGTGTGCTAGGTGCCATTTATCTACAACAAAATAATGCAAAATACTAAGACAAAAATATCCATGACAGAGTAAATCATATTAAACATTTAATAGTCTACTCCCACTAAAATCAATATCCCTCTATTGATACTTAGTGATTCAGAATCCACAACTAACAAGTCTACTAGTGAGCTTTAGCATCACCGCTAGAAGACAAGGTAGATCGGTAAGCAACTCCTTGCTAATCATATCATATATATGACTCCTGTTGTTGGGTGACATCTCTATGTCTCGGCTCCCAACCTTATGCCTCAAAGTCCTTAACCATTAAGCTGACTTTGTTTAAGTTAACCAACCCTTTCTGCAGTTCGTATCCGATACAAACCTATCTAGTCAAGGAAAACTGGTGGCACCCTAATTTCATAGACCCACCACCAATTGTACAAGACTTATGATAGTGCAAGGTTTGGAGAGGCATTAAAGCTTAAACATTTATGAGGGATCGTCCTACTTATAACATCGCACGCAAGGACATATATGCAATATAAACAAGTAGAACAATAAGAATGGCATTCACACAACAGTTGTGATTCGGTATGGCTTGTTTTCACATGGTGATCTCCATCTCCAATAATCTGTCCATCACGATGATCTCCATCTCCATGATATAGGTATGCCATCCTCCAGGTGATGAGTCCTTCAAGACCTATCTAACGTATGCTGGTAAACAAATTACATATACGCTTTGGATCATCACATGTTGACACGCAGGTCATTACATTAAATTTGGACAATACATGTGGCTCCAGCCGTATTGCCCTGGTCACGACACGCAGGTCATGAATAATTTGTTAACATGCATCACATACACATAATAGCCATACCGATCACATGTCCTGCAAAAACAGGTTAGACAAACACGTTTCTATACGTTCGCCACTACAGAAGATAGCCACGGCGGTCCCGCTGGCCGGTCAGCTGGCCTCACAGGATTCCATGCATCATATGTATGGAAATTCCACTGGAAATCTCATGCGGTTGATCAAATCAACCCAAATCCGAGACTTTCGACCCGAAGAAGATTACACTCATGACGTCGATCTGTTGCGTCAATCTGCTGGTTGTGTACGCAGTTAGCCCCGATGGTGATTCCAGCCGGTAGGGGCAAGTCGCGCATACAACAGAGAAGGACGAACTGATCTCTCCAGTCATATCCGATGTAATCTACTTCAACCCTTTATTACCAATTGATCTAATCAAACCGTGCATCAAGTAGATCCATCACATGAACCTAGATCCAGACCTAAAACTTACGCAGAACCTGCTCCGATACCACTGTAGGATTACGGGGAGGCTACACTAGCGCAAAACAAAATTTTCAACCCCATAATACCAAGAACTACTGCGGTTATAGGTCATGGGATTACCACTAGACGCGCAGAGCAGCGGAAGACGTCTCGATGTAGACGAACGCGTCGAGCAGTGCCGTGCAGTCGCCGGCGTCCTTCACGTCCTCGCACGGTTCGTCCAAGTGCTCCAGATGCAGCACCTCCGAGGTATCCACACGTACAGGGAGGAAGCGCCGCGTACCGAACTGCTAGGTTCGCGACGGCGGCTTGGCGAGGGCGAGAGGCGAGCGGCGGCTGCTGGTTTGCAGGTGGCGAATTAGGTTATCTCTTAACCGCGCCCCCGCCCCTCATTATATAGGCGTTATGGTGGGCTTCTGACGCCGAGGCCCATCATTAACCCTAAAGCCTAGTCTAATTTCGGATCTAATCCGAATTAGGCTTCCTTCCCCTTAAGTGTGTGACCCTATAGGTTCACGTACAAATAGACATGGCCCGAGTACTCTTACTTGGCCCAATAATTGACAGCGGCCTCTAGCAAGACATGTCAACTCCTATGTGTACGTAAAGATCATATCAGACGAACCATTGCGACATTACGTACATGCTGTTCCCTTTGTCTCACGATATTTGGTCTGGCTCTAAGCTGACCTCTCTTTCTCGATACTGTGAATTGGAATCCTTTCAATGGTTAACTCTTAACCCTAGCACGGCCATGCATTTCTTGATCCAATCACTCGAGGGGCCCAGAGATATCTCTCTCACAAAGAGAGGGACAAATTCCATCTTGACTGACCATGCCTCACAGCATGCTTCCTGACAAACCCAAAACTACCTTTATAACTACCCAGTTACGGGATAGCGTTTGATAGTCCCTAAGTAAGTCAATTCACATCTTGAGAACATGCGACAATCTCAGGTCTAAGGATACAGTATTCATGTTGCAAGAAAAGAACTATATTACAATATCTCACGTTGGGTCGGTCCAGCCTCATGTCATACATGCGCCCACATTATTAGTTTAACATCTCCATGTTCATGACTTGTGAAATGTAGTCATCAACTAATACATGTGCTAGTCATCGACTCTGACTAGGGACATCATTTAGAATAACCATATAAGTAAAGAATCTCACAAACAATTCACATAATTGCTAATCAATACAAGGTGCCTTCCATGGATATTCAATTAAGCAATATATATATCATGGATACAAAGAAATATGCTCATCTCTATGATTATCTCTAGGGCATATTTCTAACAGTGTGGCCATTGATCATCGACCAGAGGCTCATACACCTCACCCCACATATGTTTCCTTGCCATAGATCACATTCTTGGATTTCTGGTGGAGACCATTTCTTGGTCAAAAATCCGTAGGTCTTAGCCTCTAGTATTACTGAAAATGGTCGCTCATGGCTATTTTCAAGGTCGCTCATGGCTATTTTCATAAAAAAATGGGGGTTGTGTGGCCATTGATCATCGACCATAGGCTCATACACCTTACCCCACATATGTTTCCTTGCCATAGATCACATTCTTGGATTTCTGGTGGAGACCATTTCTTGGTCAAAAATCCGTAGGTGTTACCTCTAGTATTATTGAAAATGGTCGTTCATGGCTATTTTCGGCAAAATGGGGGTTGTGTGGCCATTGATCATCGACCAGACGCTCATACACCTCACCCCACATATGTTTCCTTGCCATAGATCACATTCTTGGATTTCTGGTGGAGACCATTTCTTGGTCAAAAATCTGTAGGTGTTAGCCTTCGGAATTTTTGAAAATGGTCATTCATGGCTATTTTCGACAAAAATGGGGGTTGTGGCCATTGATCATCGACCAGAGGATCGTACACCTCACTCCACATATGTTTCCTTGCCATAGATATTTTCGACAAAAATGGGGGTTGTGTGGCCATTGATCATCGACCAGAGGCTCATACACCTCACCCCACATATGTTTCCTTGCCATAGATTACATTCTTGGATTTCTGGTGGAAACCATTTCTTGGTTAAAAACTCGTACGTGTTAGCCTTCGGTATTATTGAAAATGGTCATTCATGGCTATTTTCGACAAAAATGGGGGTTGTGAGGCCATTGATCATCGACCACCCCCATTTTTGTCGAAAATAGCCATGAACGACCATTTTCAATAATATCGAAGGCTAACACCTACGGATTTTTGACCAAGAAATGGTCTCCACCAGAGGCTCGTACACCTCACCCCACATATGTTTCCTTGCCATAGATCACATTCTTGGATTTCTGGTGGAAACCATTTCTTGGTTAAAAACTCGTACGTGTTAGCCTTCGGTATTATTGAAAATGGTCGTTCATGGCTATTTTCGGCAAAATGGGGGTTGTGTGGCCATTGATCGTCGACCAGAGGCTCGTACACTTCAACCCACATATGTTTTCTTGCCATAGATCACATTCTTGGATTTCTGGTGGAGACCATTTCTTGGTCTAAAATCCGTACGTGTTAGCCTTCGGTATTATTGTAAATGGTCATTCATGGCTATTTTCGACAAAAATGGGGGTGGTCGATGATCAATGGCCACACAACCCCTATTTTTGTCGAAAATAGCCATGAATGACCATTTTCAATAATACCGAAGGCTAACACATACGAGTTTTTAACCAAGAAATGGTTTCCACCAGAAATCCAAGAATGTAATCTATGGCAAGGAAACATATGTGGGGTGAGGTGTATGAGCCTCTGGTCGATGATCAATGGCCACACAACCCCCATTTTTGTCGAAAATAGCCATGAATGACCATTTTCAATAATACCGAAGGCTAACACGTACGGATTTTTGCCCAAGAAATGGTCTCCACCAGAAATCCAAGAATGTGATCTATGGCAAGGAAACATATGTGGGGTGAGGTGTATGAGCCTCTGGTCGATGATCAATGGCCACACAACCCCCATTTTTGTCGAAAATAGCCATGAACGACCATTTTCAAAAATACCAAAGGCTAACACGTACGGATTTTTGACCAAGAAATGGTCTCCACCAGAAATCCAAGAATGTGATCTATGGCAAGGAAACATATGTGGGGTGAGGTGTATGAGCGTCTGGTCGATGATCAATGGCCACACAACCCCCATTTTTGTCGAAAATAGCCATGAACGACCATTTTCAATAATACCGAAGGCTAACACCTACGGATTTTTGACCAAGAAATGGTCTCCACCAGAAATCCAAGAATGTGATCTATGGCAAGGAAACATATGTGGGGTGAGGTGTACGAGCCTCTGGTCGATGATCAATGGCCACACAACCCCCATTTTGCCGAAAATAGCCATGAATGACCATTTTCAATAATACCGAAGGCTAACACGTACGAGTTTTTGACCAAGAAATGGTCTCCACCAGAAATCCAAGAATGTGATCTACGACAAGGAAACATATGTGGGGTGAGGTGTATGAGCCTCTGGTCGACGATCAATGGACACACAACCCCCATTTTGCCGAAAATAGCCATGAATGACCATTTTCAATAATACCGAAGGCTAAGACCTACGGATTTTTGACCAAGAAATGGTCTCCACCAGAAATCCAAGAATGTGATCTATGGCAAGGAAACATATGTGGGGTGAGGTGTATGAGCCTCTTGTCGATGATCAATGGCCACACAACCCCCATTTTTGTCGAAAATAGCCATGAATGACCATTTACAATAATACCGAAGGCTAACACCTACGGATTTTTGACCAAGAAATGGTCTCCACCAGAAATCCAAGAATGTGATCTATGGCAAGGAAACATATTTGGGTGAGGTGTATGAGCGTCTGGTCGATGATCAATGGCCACACAACCCCCATTTTTGTCGAAAATAGCCATGAACGACCATTTTCAATAATATCGAAGGCTAACACCTACGGATTTTTGACCAAGAAATGGTCTCCACCAGAGGCTCGTACACCTCACCCCACATATGTTTCCTTGCCATAGATCACATTCTTGGATTTCTGGTGGAAACCATTTCTTGGTTAAAAACTCGTACGTGTTAGCCTTCGGTATTATTGAAAATGGTCATTCATGGCTATTTTCGGCAAAATGGGGGTTGTGTGGCCATTGATCGTCGTCCAGAGGCTCGTACACTTCAACCCACATATGTTTTCTTGCCATAGATCACATTCTTGGATTTCTGGTGGAGACCATTTCTTGGTCTAAAATCCGTACGTGTTAGCCTTCGGTATTATTATAAATGGTCATTCATGGCTATTTTCGACAAAAATGGGGGTGGTCGATGATCAATGGCCACACAACCCCCATTTTTGTCGAAAATAGCCATGAATGACCATTTTCAATAATGCCGAAGGCTAACACATACGAGTTTTTAACCAAGAAATGGTTTCCACCAGAAATCCAAGAATGTAATCTATGGCAAGGAAACATATGTGGGGTGAGGTGTATGAGCCTCTGGTCGATGATCAATGGCCACACAACCCCCATTTTTGTCGAAAATAGCCATGAACGACCATTTTCAATAATACCGAAGGCTAACACCTACGGATTTTTGACCAAGAAATGGTCTCCACCAGAAATCCAAGAATGTGATCTATGGCAAGGAAACATATGTGGGGTGAGGTGTACGAGCCTCTGGTCGATGATCAATGGCCACACAACCCCCATTTTGCCGAAAATAGCCATGAATGACCATTTTCAATAATACCGAAGGCTAACACGTACGAGTTTTTGACCAAGAAATGGTCTCCACCAGAAATCCAAGAATGTGATCTACGACAAGGAAACATATGTGGGGTGAGGTGTATGAGCCTCTGGTCGACGATCAATGGACACACAACCCCCATTTTGCCGAAAATAGCCATGAATGACCATTTTCAATAATACCGAAGGCTAAGACCTACGGATTTTTGACCAAGAAATGGTCTCCACCAGAAATCCAAGAATGTGATCTATGGCAAGGAAACATATGTGGGGTGAGGTGTATGAGCCTCTTGTCGATGATCAATGGCCACACAACCCCCATTTTTGTCGAAAATAGCCATGAATGACCATTTACAATAATACCGAAGGCTAACACCTACGGATTTTTGACCAAGAAATGGTCTCCACCAGAAATCCAAGAATGTGATCTATGGCAAGGAAACATATTTGGGTGAGGTGTATGAGCGTCTGGTCGATGATCAATGGCCACACAACCCCCATTTTTGTCGAAAATAGCCATGAACGACCATTTTCAATAATATCGAAGGCTAACACCTACGGATTTTTGACCAAGAAATGGTCTCCACCAGAGGCTCGTACACCTCACCCCACATATGTTTCCTTGCCATAGATCACATTCTTGGATTTCTGGTGGAAACCATTTCTTGGTTAAAAACTCGTACGTGTTAGCCTTCGGTATTATTGAAAATGGTCATTCATGGCTATTTTCGGCAAAATGGGGGTTGTGTGGCCATTGATCGTCGTCCAGAGGCTCGTACACTTCAACCCACATATGTTTTCTTGCCATAGATCACATTCTTGGATTTCTGGTGGAGACCATTTCTTGGTTTAAAATCCGTACGTGTTAGCCTTCGGTATTATTATAAATGGTCATTCATGGCTATTTTCGACAAAAATGGGGGTGGTCGATGATCAATGGCCACACAACCCCCATTTTTGTCGAAAATAGCCATGAATGACCATTTTCAATAATGCCGAAGGCTAACACATACGAGTTTTTAACCAAGAAATGGTTTCCACCAGAAATCCAAGAATGTAATCTATGGCAAGGAAACATATGTGGGGTGAGGTGTATGAGCCTCTGGTCGATGATCAATGGCCACACAACCCCCATTTTTGTCGAAAATAGCCATGAACGACCATTTTCAATAATACCGAAGGCTAATACCTACGGATTTTTGACCAAGAAATGGTCTCCACCAGAAATCCAAGAATGTGATCTATGGCAAGGAAACATATGTGGGGTGAGGTGTACGAGCCTCTGGTCGATGATCAATGGCCACACAACCCCCATTTTGCCGAAAATAGCCATGAATGACCATTTTCAATAATACCGAAGGCTAACACGTACGAGTTTTTGACCAAGAAATGGTCTCCACCAGAAATCCAAGAATGTGATCTACGACAAGGAAACATATGTGGGGTGAGGTGTATGAGCCTCTGGTCGACGATCAATGGACACACAACCCCCATTTTGCCGAAAATAGCCATGAATGACCATTTTCAATAATACCGAAGGCTAAGACCTACGGATTTTTGACCAAGAAATGGTCTCCACCAGAAATCCAAGAATGTGATCTATGGCAAGGAAACATATGTGGGGTGAGGTGTATGAGCCTCTTGTCGATGATCAATGGCCACACAACCCCCATTTTTGTCGAAAATAGCCATGAATGACCATTTACAATAATACCGAAGGCTAACACCTACGGATTTTTGACCAAGAAATGGTCTCCACCAGAAATCCAAGAATGTGATCTATGGCAAGGAAACATATTTGGGTGAGGTGTATGAGCGTCTGGTCGATGATCAATGGCCACACAACCCCCATTTTTGTCGAAAATAGCCATGAACGACCATTTTCAATAATATCGAAGGCTAACACCTACGGATTTTTGACCAAGAAATGGTCTCCACCAGAAATCCAAGAATGTGATCTATGGCAAGGAAACATATGTGGGGTGAGGTGTATGAGCGTCTGGTCGATGATCAATGGCCACACAACCCCCATTTTTGTCGAAAATAGCCATGAACGACCATTTTCAATAATACCGAAGGCTAACACCTACGGATTTTTGACCAAGAAATGGTCTCCACCAGAAATCCAAGAATGTGATCTATGGCAAGGAAACATATGTGGGGTGAGGTGTACGAGCCTCTGGTCGATGATCAATGGCCACACAACCCCCATTTTGCCGAAAATAGCCATGAATGACCATTTTCAATAATACCGAAGGCTAACACGTACGAGTTTTTGACCAAGAAATGGTCTCCACCAGAAATCCAAGAATGTGATCTACGACAAGGAAACATATGTGGGGTGAGGTGTATGAGCCTCTGGTCGACGATCAATGGACACACAACCCCCATTTTGCCGAAAATAGCCATGAATGACCATTTTCAATAATACCGAAGGCTAAGACCTACGGATTTTTGACCAAGAAATGGTCTCCACCAGAAATCCAAGAATGTGATCTATGGCAAGGAAACATATGTGGGGTGAGGTGTATGAGCCTCTTGTCGATGATCAATGGCCACACAACCCCCATTTTTGTCGAAAATAGCCATGAATGACCATTTACAATAATACCGAAGGCTAACACCTACGGATTTTTGACCAAGAAATGGTCTCCACCAGAAATCCAAGAATGTGATCTATGGCAAGGAAACATATTTGGGTGAGGTGTATGAGCGTCTGGTCGATGATCAATGGCCACACAACCCCCATTTTTGTCGAAAATAGCCATGAACGACCATTTTCAATAATATCGAAGGCTAACACCTACGGATTTTTGACCAAGAAATGGTCTCCACCAGAGGCTCGTACACCTCACCCCACATATGTTTCCTTGCCATAGATCACATTCTTGGATTTCTGGTGGAAACCATTTCTTGGTTAAAAACTCGTACGTGTTAGCCTTCGGTATTATTGAAAATGGTCATTCATGGCTATTTTCGGCAAAATGGGGGTTGTGTGGCCATTGATCGTCGTCCAGAGGCTCGTACACTTCAACCCACATATGTTTTCTTGCCATAGATCACATTCTTGGATTTCTGGTGGAGACCATTTCTTGGTCTAAAATCCGTACGTGTTAGCCTTCGGTATTATTATAAATGGTCATTCATGGCTATTTTCGACAAAAATGGGGGTGGTCGATGATCAATGGCCACACAACCCCCATTTTTGTCGAAAATAGCCATGAATGACCATTTTCAATAATGCCGAAGGCTAACACATACGAGTTTTTAACCAAGAAATGGTTTCCACCAGAAATCCAAGAATGTAATCTATGGCAAGGAAACATATGTGGGGTGAGGTGTATGAGCCTCTGGTCGATGATCAATGGCCACACAACCCCCATTTTTGTCGAAAATAGCCATGAATGATCATTTTCAATAATACCGAAGGCTAACACGTACGGATTTTTGCCCAAGAAATGGTCTCCACCAGAAATCCAAGAATGTGATCTATGGCAAGGAAACATATGTGGGGTGAGGTGTATGAGCCTCTGGTCGATGATCAATGGCCACACAACCCCCATTTTTGTCGAAAATAGCCATGAACGACCATTTTCAAAAATACCAAAGGCTAACACGTACGGAATTTTGACCAAGAAATGGTCTCCACCAGAAATCCAAGAATCTGATCTATGGCAAGGAAACATATGTGGGGTGAGGTGTATGTGCGTCTGGTCGATGATCAATGGCCACACAACCCCCATTTTTGTCGAAAATAGCCATGAACGACCATTTTCAATAATACCGAAGGCTAACACCTACGGATTTTTGACCAAGAAATGGTCTCCACCAGAAATCCAAGAATGTGATCTATGGCAAGGAAACATATGTGGGGTGAGGTGTACGAGCCTCTGGTCGATGATCAATGGCCACACAACCCCCATTTTGCCGAAAATAGCCATGAATGACCATTTTCAATAATACCGAAGGCTAACACGTACGAGTTTTTGACCAAGAAATGGTCTCCACCAGAAATCCAAGAATGTGATCTACGACAAGGAAACATATGTGGGGTGAGGTGTATGAGCCTCTGGTCGACGATCAATGGCCACACAACCCCCATTTTGCCGAAAATATCCATGAATGACCATTTTCAAGAATACCGAAGGCTAAGACCTACGGATTTTTGACCAAGAAATGGTCTCCACCAGAAATCCAAGAATGTGATCTATGGCAAGGAAACATATGTGGGGTGAGGTGTATGAGCCTCTTGTCGATGATCAATGGCCACACAACCCCCATTTTTGTCGAAAATAGCCATGAATGACCATTTACAATAATACCGAAGGCTAACACCTACGGATTTTTGACCAAGAAATGGTCTCCACCAGAAATCCAAGAATGTGATCTATGGCAAGGAAACATATGTGGGGTGAGGTGTATGAGCGTCTGGTCGATGATCAATGGCCACACAACCCCCATTTTTGTCGAAAATAGCCATGAACGACCATTTTCAATAATATCGAAGGCTAACACCTACGGATTTTTGACCAAGAAATGGTCTCCACAACCCCCATTTTTGTCGAAAATAGCCATGAACGACCATTTTCAATAATACCGAAGGCTAACACGTACGAGTTTTTGACCAAGAAATGGTCTCCACCAGAAATCCAAGAATGTGATCTATGGCAAGGAAACATATGTGGGGTGAGGTTTATGAGCCTCTAGTCGATGATAAATGGCCACACAACCCCCATTTTTTATGAAAATAGCCATGAGCGACCTTGAAAATAGCCATGAGCGACCATTTTCAATAATACTAGAGGCTAACACCTACGGATTTTAGACCAAGAAATGGTCTCCACCAGAAATCCAAGAATGTGATCTATGGCAAGGAAACATATGTGGGTGTCGAAAATAGCCATGAACGACCATTTTCAATAATACCGAAGGCTAACACCTACGGATTTTTGACCAAGAAATGGTCTCCACCAGAAATCCAAGAATGTAATCTATGGCAAGGAAACATATGTGGGGTGAGGTTTATGAGCCTCTAGTCGATGATCATTGGCCACACAACCCCCATTTTTGTCGAAAATAGCCATGAACGACCATTTTCAATAATACTAGAGGCTAAGACCTACGGATTTTTGACCAAGAAATGGTCTCCACCAGAAATCCAAGAATGTGATCTATGGCAAGGAAACATATGTGGGGTGAGGTGTATGAGCCTCTAGTCGATGATCAATGGACACACAACCCCCATTTTTGTCGAAAATAGCCATGAATGACCATTTTCAAAAATACCAAAGGCTAACACGTACGGATTTTTGACCAAGAAATGGTCTCCACCAGAAATCCAAGAATGAGATCTATGGCAAGGAAACATATGTGGGGTGAGGTGTATGAGTGTCTGGTCGATGATCAATGGCCACACAACCCCCATTTTGCTGAAAATAGCCATGAACGACCATTTTCAATAATACTAGAGGCTAACACCTACGGATTTTTGACCAAGAAATGGTCTCCACCAGAAATCCAAGAATGTGATCTATGGCAAGGAAACATATGTGCGGTGAGGTGTATAAGCCTATGGTCGATGATCAATGGCCACACAACCCCCATTTTTTTATGAAAATAGCCATGAGCGACCTTGAAAATAGCCATGAGCGACCATTTTTAATAATACTAGAGGCTAAGACCTACGGATTTTTGACCAAGAAATGGTCTCCACCAGAAATCCAAGAATGTGATCTATGGCAAGGAAACATATGTGGGGTGAGGTGTATGAGCCTCTGGTCGATGATCAATGGCCACACAACCCCCATTTTTGTCGAAAATAGCCATGAATGACCATTTACAATAATACCGAAGGCTAACACCTACGGATTTTTGACCAAGAAATGGTCTCCACCAGAAATCCAAGAATGTGATCTATGGCAAGGAAACATATGTGGGGTGAGGTGTATGAGCGTCTGGTCGATGATCAATGGCCACACAACCCCCATTTTTTATGAAAATAGCCATGAGCGACCATTTTCAATAATACCGAAGGCTAACACGTACGAGTTTTTAACCAAGAAATGGTCTCCACCAGAAATCCAAGAATGTGATCTATGGCAAGGAAACATATGTGGGGTGAGGTGTACGAGCCTCTAGTCGATGATAAATGGCCACACAACCCCCATTTTTTATGAAAATAGCCATGAACGACCATTTTCAATAATACCGAAGGCTAACACCTACAGATTTTTGACCAAGAATTGGTCTCCACCAGAGGTGTATGAGCCTCTGGTCGATGATCAATGGCCACACAACCCCCATTTTTTATGAAAATAGCCATGAGCGACCATTTTCAATAATACTAGAGGCTAAGACCTACGGATTTTTGACCAAGAAATGGTCTCCACCAGAAATCCAAGAATGTGATCTATGGCAAGGAAACATATGTGGGGTGAGGTGTATGAGCCTCTGGTCGATGATCAATGGCCACACAACCCCCATTTTTGTCGAAAATAGCCATAAACGACCATTTTCAATGACACTGAAGGCTAACACCTACGGATTTTTGACCAAGAAATGGTCTCCACCAGAAATCCAAGAATGTGATCTATGGCAAGGAAACATATGTGGGGTGAGGTGTATGAGCCTCTGGTCGATGATCAATGGCCACACAACCCCCATTTTTGTCGAAAATAGCCATGAACGACCATTTTCAATAATACTAGAGGCTAAGACCTACGGATTTTTGACCAAGAAATGGTCTCCACCAGAAATCCAAGAATGTGATCTATGGCAAGGAAACATATGTGGAGTGAGGTGTACGATCCTCTGGTCGATGATCAATGGCCACACAACCCCCATTTTTGTCGAAAATAGCCATGAATGACCATTTTCAAAAATACCGAAGGCTAACACGTTCGGATTTTTGACCAAGAAATGGTCTCCACCAGAAATCCAAGAATGTGATCTATGGCAAGGAAACATATGTGGGGTGAGGTGTATGAGCGTCTGGTCGATGATCAATGGCCACACAACCCCCATTTTTGTCGAAAATAGCCATGAACGACCATTTTCAATAATACCGAAGGCTAACACATACGGATTTTAGACCAAGAAATGGTCTCCACCAGATGGGGTGAGGTGTACGAGCCTCTGGTCGATGATCAATGGCCACACAACCCCCATTTTTGTCGAAAATAGCCATGAATGACCATTTTCAATAATACCGAAGGCTAACACCTACGGATTTTTGACCAAGAAATGGTTTCCACCAGAAATCCAAGAATGTGATCTACGACAAGGAAACATATGTGGGGTGAGGTGTATGAGCCTCTGGTCGACGATCAATGGCCACACAACCCCCATTTTGCCGAAAATAGCCATGAATGACCATTTTCAATAATACCGAAGGCTAAGACCTACGGATTTTTGACCAAGAAATGGTCTCCACCAGAAATCCAAGAATGTGTTCTATGGCAAGGAAACATATGTGGGGTGAGGTGTATGAGCCTCTGGTCGATGATCAATGGCCACACAACCCCCATTTTTGTCGAAAATAGCCATGAATGACCATTTACAATAATACCGAAGGCTAACACCTACGGATTTTTGACCAAGAAATGGTCTCCACCAGAAATCCAAGAATGTGATCTACGACAAGGAAACATATGTGGGGTGAGGTGTATGAGCCTCTGGTCGATGATCAATGGCCACACAACCCCCATTTTTGCCGAAAATAGCCATGAGCGACCATTTTTTAAATAATACACCTCACCCCACATATGTTTCCTTGCCATAGATCACATTCTTGGATTTATGGTGGAGACCATTTCTTGGTCAAAAATCCATAGGTGTTAGCCTTTGGTATTTTTGAAAATGGTCATTCTATGGCAAGGAAACATATGTGGGGTGAGGTGTATGAGCGTCTGGTCGATGATCAATGGCCACACAACCCCCATTTTTGCTGAAAATAGCCATGAACAACCGTTTTCAATAATACCGAAGGCTAACACCTACGGATTTTTGACCAAGAAATGGTCTCCACCAGAAATCCAAGAATGTGATCTATGGCAAGGAAACATATGTGGGGTGAGGTGTATTATTGAAAATGGTCGCTCATGGCTATTTTCGGCAAAAATGGGGGTTGTGTGGCCATTGATCATCGACCAGAGGCTCATACACCTCACCCCACATATGTTTCCTTGTCGTAGATCACATTCTTGGATTTCTGGTGGAGACCATTTCTTGGTCAAAAATCCGTAGGTGTTAGCCTTCGGTATTATTGTAAATGGTCATTCATGGCTATTTTCAACAAAAATGGGGGTTGTGTGGCCATTGATCATCGACCAGAGGCTCATACACCTCACCCCACATAGGTTTCCTTGCCATAGATCACATTCTTGGATTTCTGGTGGAGACCATTTCTTGGTCAAAAATCTGTAGGTCTTAGCCTTCGGTATTATTGAAAATGGTCATTCATGGCTATTTTCGGCAAAATGGGGGTTGTGTGGCCATTGATCGTCGACCAGAGGCTCATACACCTCACCCCACATATGTTTCCTTGTCGTAGATCACATTCTTGGATTTCTGGTGGAAACCATTTCTTGGTTAAAAATCCGTAGGTGTTAGCCTTCGGTATTATTGAAAATGGTCATTCATGGCTATTTTCGACAAAAATGGGGGTTGTGTGGCCATTGATCATCGACC
The DNA here is from genome assembly GCF_902167145.1 of Zea mays. Taxonomy (NCBI): domain Eukaryota; kingdom Viridiplantae; phylum Streptophyta; class Magnoliopsida; order Poales; family Poaceae; genus Zea; species Zea mays. Next base: position 113,335 of record NW_023367373.1, read on the forward strand.
AGAGGCTCGTACACCTCACCCCATCTGGTGGAGACCATTTCTTGGTCTAAAATCCGTACGTGTTAGCCTTCGGTATTATTGAAAATGGTCGTTCATGGCTATTTTCGACAAAAATGGGGGTTGTGTGGCCATTGATCATCGACCAGACGCTCATACACCTCACCCCACATATGTTTCCTTGCCATAGATCACATTCTTGGATTTCTGGTGGAGACCATTTCTTGGTCAAAAATCCGAACGTGTTAGCCTTTGGTATTTTTGAAAATGGTCATTCATGGATATTTTCGACAAAAATGGGGGTTGTGTGGCCATTGATCATCGACCAGAGCATCGTACACCTCACTCCACATATGTTTCCTTGCCATAGATCACATTCTTGGATTTCTGGTGGAGACCATTTCTTGGTCAAAAATCCGTAGGTCTTAGCCTCTAGTATTATTGAAAATGGTCGTTCATGGCTATTTTCGACAAAAATGGGGGTTGTGTGGCCATTGATCATCGACCAGACGCTCATACACCTCACCCACATATGTTTCCTTGCCATAGATCACATTCTTGGATTTCTGGTGGAGACCATTTCTTGGTCTAAAATCCGTAGGTGTTAGCCTCTAGTATTATTGAAAATGGTCGCTCATGGCTATTTTCATAAAAAATGGGGGTTGTGTGGCCATTGATCGTCGACCAGAGGCTCATACACCTCACCCCACATATGTTTCCTTGCCGTAGATCACATTCTTGGATTTCTGGTGGAGACCATTTCTTGGTCAAAAATCCGTAGGTGTTAGCCTTCGGTATTATTGAAAATGGTCGTTCATGGCTATTTTTGACAAAAATGGGGGTTGTGTGGCCATTGATCATCGACCAGACGCTCATACACCTCACCCCACATATGTTTCCTTGCCATGGATCACATTCTTGGATTTCTGGTGGAGACCATTTCTTGGTCTAAAATCCGTAGGTGTTAGCCTCTAGTATTATTGAAAATGGTCGCTCATGGCTATTTTCAAGGTCGCTCATGGCTATTTTCATAAAAAATGGGGGTTGTGTGGCCATTTATCATCGACCAGAGGCTCATACACTTCACCCCACATATGTTTCCTTGCCATAGATCACATTCTTGGATTTTTGGTGGAGACCATTTCTTGGTCAAAAACTCGTACGTGTTAGCCTTCGGTATTATTGAAAATGGTCGTTCATGGCTATTTTCGGCAAAATGGGGGTTGTGTGGCAATTGATCATCGACCAGAGACTCATACACCTCACCCCACATATGTTTCCTTGCCATAGATTACATTCTTGGATTTCTGGTGGAGACCATTTCTTGGTCAAAAATCCGTAGGTGTTAGCCTTCGATATTATTGAAAATGGTCGTTCATGGCTATTTTCGACAAAAATGGGGGGTTGTGTGGCCATTGATCATCGACCAGACGCTCATACACCTCACCCCACATATGTTTCCTTGCCATAGATCACATTCTTGGATTTCTGGTGGAGGCCATTTCTTGGTCAAAAATCCGTAGGTGTTAGCCTTCGGTATTATTGAAAATGGTCGTTCATGGCTATTTTCGACAAAAATGGGGGTTGTGTGGCCATTGATCATCGACCAGAGGCTCATACACCTCACCCCACATATGTTTCCTTGCCATAGATCACATTCTTGGATTTCTGGTGGAGACCATTTCTTGGTCAAAAATCCGTAGGTGTTAGCCTTCGATATTATTGAAAATGGTCGTTCATGGCTATTTTCGACAAAAATGGGGGTTGTGTGGCCATTGATCATCGACCAGAGGATCGTACACCTCACTCCACATATGTTTCCTTGCCATAGATCACATTCTTGGATTTCTGGTGGAGACCATTTCTTGGTCAAAAATCCGTAGGTCTTAGCCTCTAGTATTATTGAAAATGGTCGTTCATGGCTATTTTAGACAAAAATGGGGGTTGTGTGGCCATTGATCATCGACCAGACGCTCATACACCTCACCCCACATATGTTTCCTTGCCATAGATCACATTCTTGGATTTCTGGTGGAGACCATTTCTTGGTCAAAAATCCGTAGGTCTTAGCCTCTAATATTATTGAAAATGGTCGTTCATGGCTATTTTCGACAAAAATGGGGGTTGTGTGGCCATTGATCATCGACCAGAGGCTCATACACCTCACCCCACATATGTTTCCTTGCCATAGATCACATTCTTGGATTTCTGGTGGAGACCATTTCTTGGTTAAAAACTCGTACGTGTTAGCCTTCGGTATTATTGAAAATGGTCATTCATGACTATTTTCGGCAAAATGGGGGTTGTGTGGTCATTGATCATCGACCAGAGGCTCGTACACCTCACCCCACATATGTTTCCTTGCCATAGATCAGATTCTTGGATTTCTGGTGGAAACCATTTCTTGGTCAAAAATCCGTAGGTGTTAGCCTTCGGTATTATTGAAAATGGTCATTCATGGCTATTTTCGACAAAAATGGGGGTTGTGTGGCCATTGATCATCGACCAGAGGCTCGTACACCTCACCCCATCTGGTGGAGACCATTTCTTGGTCTAAAATCCGTACGTGTTAGCCTTCGGTATTATTGAAAATGGTCGTTCATGGCTATTTTCAAGGTCGCTCATGGCTATTTTCATAAAAAATGGGGGTTGTGTGGCCATTTATCATCGACTAGAGGCTCATAAACCTCACCCCACATATGTTTCCTTGCCATAGATTACATTCTTGGATTTCTGGTGGAAACCATTTCTTGGTCAAAAATCCGTAGGTGTTAGCCTTCGGTATTATTGAAAATGGTCATTCATGGCTATTTTCGACAAAAATGGGGGTTGTGTGGCCATTGATCATCGACCAGAGGCTCGTACACCTCACCCCATCTGGTGGAGACCATTTCTTGGTCTAAAATCCGTACGTGTTAGCCTTCGGTATTATTGAAAATAGTCGTTTATGGCTATTTTCAAGGTCGCTCATGGCTATTTCCATAAAAAATGGGGGTTGTGTGGCCATTTATCATCGACCAGAGGCTCATAAACCTCACCCCACATATGTTTCCTTGCCATAGATCACATTCTTGGATTTCTGGTGGAGACCATTTCTTGGTCAAAAATCCATAGGTGTTAGCCTTCGGTATTATTGAAAATTGTCGTTCATGGCTATTTTCGACAAAAATGGGGGTTGTGTGACCATTGATCATCGACCAGACGCTCATACACCTCACTACACATATGTTTCCTTGTCGTAGATCACATTCTTGGATTTCTGGTGGAGACCATTTCTTGGGCAAAAATCCGAATGTGTTAGCATCAAGTATTATTGAAAATGGTCGCTCATGGCTATTTTCATAAAAAATGGGGGTTGTGTGGCCATTTATCATCGACTAGAGGCTCATAAACCTCACCCCACATATGTTTCCTTGCCATAGATCACATTCTTGGATTTCTGGTGGAGCCATTTCTTGGTCAAAAATCCGTAGGTGTTAGCCTTCGGTATTATGGAAAATGGTCGTTCAAGGCTATTTTTGACAAAAATGGGGGTTGTGTGGCCATTGATCATCGACCAGACGCTCATACACCTCACCCCACATATGTTTCCTTGCCATAGATCACATTCTTGGATTTCTGGTCGATGATCAATGGCCACACAACCCCCATTTTTGTCGAAAATAGCCATGAACGACCATTTTCAATAATACCGAAGGCTAACACCTACGGATTTTAGACCAAGAAATGGTCTCCACCAGAAATCCAAGAATGTGATCTATGGCAAGGAAACATATGTGGGTGTCGAAAATAGCCATGAACGACCATTTTCAATAATACCGAAGGCTAACACCTACGGATTTTTGACCAAGAAATGGTCTCCACCAGAAATCCAAGAATGTGATCTATGGCAAGGAAACATATGTGGGGTGAGGTGTATGAGCGTCTGGTCGATGATCAATGGCCACACAACCCCCATTTTAGTCGAAAATAGCCATGAACGACCATTTTCAAAAATACTGAAGGCTAACACCTACAGATTTTTGACCAAGAAACACCCCACATATGTTTCCTTGTCGTAGATCACATTCTTGGATTTCTGGTGGAGACCATTTCTTGGTCTAAAATCCGTAGGTGTTAGCCTTCAGTATTATTGAAAATGGTCGTTCATGGCTATTTTCGGCAAAATGGGGGTTGTGTGGCAATTGATCATCGACCAGAGGCTCATACACCTCACCCCACATATGTTTCCTTGCCATAGATCACATTCTTGGATTTCTGGTGGAGACCATTTCTTGGTCAAAAATCCGTAGGTGTTAGCCTTCGGTATTGTTGAAAATGGTCGCTCATGGCTATTTTCGACTCCCACATATGTTTCCTTGCCATAGATCACATTCTTGGATTTCTGGTGGAGACCATTTCTTGGTCTAAAATCCATAGGTGTTAGCCTTCGGTATTATTGAAAATGGTCGTTCATGGCTATTTTCGACAAAAATGGGGGTTGTGTGGCCATTGATCATCGACCAGAAATCCAAGAATGTGATCTATGGCAAGGAAACATATGTGGGGTGAGGTGTATGAGCGTCTGGTCGATGATCAATGGCCACACAACCCCCATTTTTGTCGAAAATAGCCATGAACGACCATTTTCAATAATACTGAAGGCTAACACCTACAGATTTTTGACCAAGAAATGGTCTCCACCAGAAATCCAAGAATGTGATCTATGGCAAGGAAACATATGTGGGGTGAGGTTTATGAGCCTCTAGTCGATGATAAATGGCCACACAACCCCCATTTTTTATGAAAATAGCCATGAGCGACCATTTTCGATAATACTAGAGGCTAACACATTCGGATTTTTGCCCAAGAAATGGTCTCCACCAGAAATCCAAGAATGTGATCTACGACAAGGAAACATATGTGTAGTGAGGTGTATGAGCGTCTGGTCGATGATCAATGGCCACACAACCCCCATTTTTGTCGAAAATAGCCATGAACGACCATTTTCAATAATACCGAAGGCTAACACCTACGGATTTTTGACCAAGAAATGGTCTCCACCAGAAATCCAAGAATGTGATCTATGGCAAGGAAATATATGTGGGGTGAGGTTTATGAGCCTCTAGTCGATGATAAATGGCCACACAACCCCCATTTTTTATGAAAATAGCCATGAGCGACCTTGAAAATAGCCATGAGCACCCATTTTCAATAATACTAGAGGCTAACACCTACGGATTTTTGACCAAGAAATGGTCTCCAC